>NC_142344.1:19030000-19181136 GCF_054954075.1 Amborella trichopoda
CACCCATGTGATAATTTTTCTAGAGATCTGTGCCAAATTTAATGGTGCTTCTTTCGGATCCTACTCACATGGGTGTGGGAGGGTCTCATAGTGTCATATATATATATATATATATATATATATATATATATATATATAATTTTTCTAGAGATCTGTGCCAAATTTAATGGTGCTTCTTTCGGGTCCAACTCACATGGGTGTGGGAGGGTCTCATAGTGTCATCCTTAAAATATTACATAAGGTTGCATCCTTAAAATGTAAAATTACATATGCACATAAAAATTCCATCAGAAAAAGTTGTTTTAATGTTGAAAAAACCTTTAATTGGTCATCTCAACAATGCGTTATATGAATATAGAAAAAAACGATTTTAAATCCCAAAAATACTGCATCTTGCAATACATTATCTAGACCGTCAATATTCAAGATTTTCCTATGTTTATAGTTTTACTATATTTTAACTATTTTTGGAGTTTTACATTTTATAATTAGATATTAAAATAGAATTTGAGATAATATTAATAATTTTTTTCACCAAAATTACATGTTATGATACGATTTGGAGGTGCATCTTAATTGAATTGTTTAAGGTTGCAACCTTACAGAAACCACACACACACCCACCCACACACACACACACACACACACATAAACACACACACACACACACATATATATATATATATATATATATATATGCGTTCTGTAGTATAATTTTCCAAAAGATTCTTACGAGATAAACCATCTTTTAAAAATAGAGGAAAAAAGAAAATCCTTGTTTGTTATAATTGTGGCAAAATAGGTCATTATAAAAATAAATGTAAAGTAAAAAGAAAAATTAACTCTCTAGAAATAGATGAGAATATTACAACTCAATTATTTGAAATACTCCAAATAAAAGACGAAACCTCTGATTCTTCTGATTCAGAAGACGAAATATTAATTGAAGAAATAAATGATGAGGATATCATATCAACAATTCTGATTCAGACTTTGGTGATGAAAATAACCCAAAAGAAGAAAATTGCCAATAATGATTTTTACAAGGCAATAATGGATATGAATAGATTAAGCGTCAATACCCTTACAAAAGAAGAAGCTATGATTATAGATCTTATCGATAAAATATCTATTCCAGAGGCTAAAAGAGAAGCCTTAGTTCAATACATCAATATGTCTAAAACCCCATCGGGAAAAACCAAGTCTTATCTTGTCCCAACAAAAGAATATTATAGTTTCCAGGACATCCTTAAAAGGGTACAAAGTAAAACATAGATAGAAAAAGAACCTTCAATATCTGAGCTAAAATATGAAATCAGCGAGGTTAGAAATAAGTTGATAGCTCTAAAAGCAAGGGTTCAAATATTGGAATTAACCCAAAACCCTATCAACAAAGGAATTGAAGAAGAACACCTAGAAAGAGAATTTGATAATCTAATAACTGAATATAATATTCCTCTACCACCCGAGGTTGAAGATACCCTTCCTAAACCTGAAACCTCCAAAGCTGGTATGAATGTGATAGACCTATCATCAGATTTCCTTAAATAATAGAGAAGAAGTAATAATATATGCGTTCTGTTATATAGAGAAAATATTCTCTATTTCTCGTTTAATATTATCGTCTATTTCTAGACTGGTTGTTGAACCTGATTTGGAGTCCTATTAAGTCTTTAAATAATAGTTCTCATATGAGTGGGTATTCTTTCATATTCGGATTGCGGTACAAAAGAGGTCGAGCTTCTAGGGGGATCTCGAATGCTTGATTCTTCAATCCTTGATGTAGTTCTTCTGGAGGATGGAAAACTGATTTCTATTTCTCCATCAGAGTATTCTATGATTTGTTCAGGGTCTCTATTTTCAAGATTTTTAACTTGGGATTCAGATTGTAAAGGCCATCGCTTCGGTAGTTTTACCAGAGGTCATGCTACTGACTTTGGTATAACTAAATTTGATTTTCCCATGTTTTTCTGGAAAAATATGGTTTGTCCTTTTAGATCCATTTGCCTAGCATTTGGACACAAAGTATTCATTACTTTGTAACATATTCTGTAAACAAAGGCCAAATTTTAAGAACCTGGGTCCATATCAAAACCTTGAGTATTAAGGTTTAGGATCAGGACTTTTAATAAATTTGGGTCTGTTAAGGCCACCGAGAAGTTTGGAAAACAGTTAAAATAGATGGGGCCATTACAGAGACTGGATTCAACTAGTCCTAACAAGGAATCAGTGAATCTTTTGTGTCTGCTGTCTCTTAATAATCAAATCTTCTTCTTTTGTAAGGGTATTGATGCTTAATCCATTCATATCCATTATTGCCTTGTAAAAATCACATTAGCAATTTTCTTCTTTTGGGTTATTTTCATCACCAGAGTCTGAATCAGAACTGCTGATATTGTTATCCTCATCATTTATTTCTCCAATTAATATTTCATCTTTTGAATAAGAAGAATCAGATGTTTCATCTTTTATTTGGAGTATTTCAAATAATTGAGTTTTAATATTATCGTTTATTTTTATAAAGTTAGTTTTTCTTTTAACTCTACATTTATTTTTATAATGAGCTATTTTGCCACAATTATAACAGACAGTAGAAAACTAAACTATTAAATAAGATTATGAAAATCTGCAGTAGTAATTCAAAGTCGCTGTGACCCAAAGAACACTAAGGCCAGGAAGAGCTAGAAGAGTGTAGGGACTGTTTTCAGTTGACTCGAACTACAATGGCAAATTTCATCAAAACATTATCTAATAAGTCAGCTACTACTAATAATACACTACGTGTTAATAATAGAGAATAAGTAATAATAGATAATATAGAAAAGCAGATCCAAAATTGGAATATACCTAAGGTACCTACAACTGATGTTTATAGTAAGGGTACTTTTGATTTAAAAAGTAGTTATTCCAACAAAACCATTGAAAAAAGTATTTCTGTTATGGAAACTCATGATAAATTTCAATTACTTTCACCAAGGATGATCGAAGATCTTAAAAAGAAAGATTACAAATACTTGCATATTGGTTTGGTGCAAATAGTTGTCAAACCATTAATAAGGACATGTGTGACAATTAATGTAATGTAACAATCCTAAAATTATAAAAAAAAAAAAAAAAAAAAAAAAAGAGAAAAAAAAAAAAAAGGAGAAAAGATGCTTTTAAATAGGTGATGGTCTGTTTGAATATGATGGTCCTTGGGGACCATCACTACTTTCAAAAAATTTTACTTCGTTTAACTTTTGCTTGCCTGTTTTGCTTGCTTGCTTTTGCCTCCTGCTGCTTGCAGCTGGCAACGTCCTTTAGCGGACGTGGTTTTCGTACGATAAAAGTCTGCTTTTAACGCGACACCTCAGGTATAAGGTAGAACGTAATAAAACAATATAATAATACGTTATAAGAATTTAAATAGGGGATGTGAGCACTCCCACCCTAAAACAAA
This sequence comes from Amborella trichopoda, assembly GCF_054954075.1. Lineage (NCBI taxonomy): Eukaryota > Viridiplantae > Streptophyta > Magnoliopsida > Amborellales > Amborellaceae > Amborella > Amborella trichopoda. The sequence goes on from NC_142344.1 coordinate 19,033,440, forward strand.
ATTTTGAGATCTCTCTCTCTGGTCGAAACACAGTGAACTTCTCTCTCGAACCGAATTTTTTATCGGAAGCTCCCTCTCAAATAATTGTGGGTAAGTGACATCGTCTTTCTGAAAAATAGTCTATTTTTAATAAATAGTGATATTTCCGTCTAGGATCTTTATTTTATCAGTTTTGTGTGTAAGTGGCCTCATTGTCTCGAAAAATAATCCATTCTTTTTAAAAATAAAATGAAATAATTATTTCTGCTTATTATCATGAATTTTAGGCACGATAAATTTTATGCGCACGTGACCTCATTATCTTGAAAAATAATCTTTTTAATAAAAAATGTGATATTTTATCTATGTTAGAAATTTTGAATGCTGTAAATTAGAAAAATAAATTTATTTATTTTTCTTGTCTATTGTTAGAAATAAATGTGATATTTCTGCTTTTAGTAAAATTGTGATATTTCTTTCTACTGTTTTGAATATTTAGACATTGTAAAATTCATGTGCAAATGACTGCCTTATTATTTAAAAAAATTGACATTTTTGCAATTGATTATAGTATTGTTGTGAAATGTTTATTTGTGAATTGATATCCCATAAATTGTGATAATTCCGTATTCTTGAATTTCTATAAGAGTTTTTCTATATATATTAAATTGGCAACTATGCTAGAACGTCTTTACGAACTGCTACCTTTCTAAATTTGAGCCCAAAATATTTGACTGGTTATTTTTGAAATGTTATAGAGAGTGACTGTTATTAATGGTTTAAGTGAAATTCATATTGATGATTTCAGTGATATATTGAGTACATGATATTGCTGCTTTCGAATGTTTAAAGAGATTTAGAAATAATTTAAGTATGCAAGTGGACTCATCCGGTTCGCCGGTGAGGTAGAAGTGGACCTATCTGGGACGCCGGTAGGGTTTAAGTGGACTCATCCGGTACGCCGGTGAGGTATAAGTGGACCTGCAGGGATTAAGTGGACCTATCTAGGACGCCGATAGGGATTAAGTGGACCCATCAGGATGCTGATTGGGTATATATGTGACCTACTTGGGACGCCAGTAGGGTATTTTGTGAAATCCTTTGAATTATGTACTGCCGTTAAAAGTGTTATAAGCATTTCAATTACACGGATTTTACTTAATTATGCATTTATTGAAAGTGAAACTATTGATGCATTTCTGTTAGTAGATCTTCTTTTTGAAAATATTGATATCTTTCAACCATGATTATTTTTAGGATTATGATGATCACTTACTGAGTAGCCAAACTCATCAAACTATGGTAAACATTTTTCAGGATAACTGCGGTTTCATTTGTGTCTTCGTCAAGATCAACTTTGGGAAGATATTGTAGTTTTATTTAAACTTTCTTTTATTACTTTGTAAGACCTCGCCACTGTAAATTTGTTCTATCAATAGATATATATATATGTCTTGTCTGTCACATCTCGGGGTGTGACAACATGATTAAATAATTCTGTTCTACTCTGTTTAAGAGACAGCAGACACAAAAGATTCACTGATTCCTTGTTAGGAATAGTTGAATTCAGTCTCTGTAATGGCCCAATCTATTTTAACTGTTTTTCAAACTTCTCGGTGGCCTTAACAGACCCCAAATTTATTAAAAGTCTTGACCCTAAACCTTAAAACTCAAGGTTTTGATATGGACCCAAGTTCTCAAAACATGGCCTTTGTTTACAGAATATGTTACAAAGTAATGAATACTTTGTGTCCAAATGTTAGGCAAATGGATCTAAAAGGACAAACCATAGTTTTTCAGACAAACATGGAAAAATCAAATTTAGTTATACCAAAGTCAGTAGCATGGTCTCAGGTAAAACTATCGGAGCGGTGGTCTTTACAATCTGACTCCCAGGTTAAAAAATCCTGAAAATAGAGACCCTGAACAAATCATAGAATACTCGGTTGGAGAAATAGAAATCAATTTTCCATCTTCCAGATGAACTACATTAAGGATTGGTGAATCAAGCATTAGGGATCTCCCTAGAAGTTCGACTTCTTATGTATCACAATTCAAATATGAAAGAATACCCACTCATAGGAGAACTATTATTGAAAGACTTAATAGGACTACAAATCAGGTTCAAGTACCAGTCTATAGAGTAGACACTCTAAGTTCTTCTGAAATAGAAGAACATGAACCAACACCCTCAGATCTTGACTTTGAAGTATGTGTTATTCAAAAGGAAGAATTCAAGATTGATAAAGAATGGATCAGAAAAGATTTCTACTCTGAAGAAAATAGACTAATAAGAGAATCGTTCTTCAAAGAGTTTAAAGAACTTTTTCAAGATGCCTTACATTTAAAATTTAATAGGTTCATAATGAAACATAAGGCAACTGTCAAATTGTTTAAATGGTTAAAATATATAGCAAAAGATTACGGAATAAAAATTCCAAAATTTGAGGTAAATATGGTTGAAAAATCTTTTCAAATCTTTCAAACCACCAAAAGAGCAACAATTGAGTCCATCCATCCCCCTGAGACTAGCTTACAACTCAAAGGAGAAAAGTTCAGGGAGAAAATTGAAATTAAAGCCTCACCTTTCAAAATAGGACCTAAAGAAAGTGACCATAATATGGCTAAGCTTGAAGGAATATCTCACATTATTGAACAAAATAATTATACAAATATTTTTCTCCAGACAATAGGAAACAAAGTACAAGAATAGAAAATGCATTAAATAAGTTAAGTCCAATTGTAGAAACCAAAAGAATTGGTAAGCAAAAAGAAGCTGTCCTGTTCAAACCTCCTCCAACCATTGAGACATGAAAGTTTAGCTTACAAGGAACAAAGAAAAAGGAAAAAAATATTGAATTAATAGATGAACTGATTAAAAGATTAAAGAAGTTAAATATTAATGGAAAGGGCCAGCCGTCCAAAACCAAGGAAGGAGATGTTCAACTCCTGCAAAAGGCAACTGACAAAGAAATTTCTGAAATGGAGAAGCTTTTAAAACTGGAAGCTTAGACATCAATAGAATTGGTTATGGGAGAAAAGTAAGACCAGTGTCCCAAACCCGAATGTACTACCCTAGACCTACCCTAGTAGATCTACAAATAGAAGAAGATATTATCTTTACATCGGACTCCTATTCAAGAAAATCTAGAGTAAACTGGAACTTAGATGGCATGGCTGAAAATCAAATCTTAGATCTTATGAAACACATAACCATGTTTGCTACTGCCTACAAGGCAAGTGGAAATCAAGCCCATTAAATAGCCAAAGCTATAATATATGGATTCACAGGGCGGCTAAGAGGGTGGTGGGATTTTCATATGGATGAGGTGTCAAAAAATCAAATATTAAATGCCTCAAAGCAATGGATAGTTAAAAGTGAAAATGGCCAAGACAATATTGTACAAGAAGGAGATGCAGTCAATACGCTGATATATACTATCACCCTCCATCTTGTAGGAAGTACTGCTTTGTAGGCAGAAAAATCTGAAGATTTTCTATCAAATCTAAGATGTCCAACACTCTCTCATTATAAGTTGTACAAAGATGTATTTTTCTCAAGACTACTATTAAGAGAAGATAGTAAGTTGGACCATTGGAATGAAAAATTTATATGCTGGCTACAACATCATTTTGCAGAAAAGGTCAAAATAAGGCTTAAAAATAAGCATGGTAGAATTATTCCTTATTTTCTATATACCCAAGGAGAATTATCAGCCAAAATCTGTGTTGAAGGTTTGGTTTTATGTACAGATTTAAAACTTCGGAGACAGTTAGAGAAACAAAGAATAACGGGGAGAAAGGAGTTAGGAGATTTCTGCAAACAGTTAGGATATAATACCCTACCCCCTTCAAAGCCTTTTTATAAAGAAAAAAATGAAAAATTTAGCAAGAAAAAATTTAAACATTCTTAAAAAACAAAAGAAAAATTTTCCAAAAAATTCTTACAAGATTAACCATCTTTTAAAAATAGGGAAAAAAAGGAAAATCCCTGTCAGTTATAATTGCGGCAAAATAGGCCATTATAAAAATAAATGTAGAGTTAAAAAAAAAATTAACTCCCTAGAAATAGACGATAATATTAAAACTCAATTATTTGAAATACTCTAAATAAAAGATGAAACCTCTAATTCTTCTGATTCAGAAGATGAAATATTAATTGGAGAAATAAATGATGAAGATATCATTATAAGCAGTTCTGATTCAGACTCTGGTGATGAAAATAAACCAAAAGAAGAAAATTGACAATGTGATTTTTACATGGCAATAATGGATATGAATGGATTAAGCAACAATACTCTTACAAAAGAAGCAGCTCTGATTATAGATCTTATCGATAAAATATCTGATCCAGAGGCTAAAAGAGAAACCTTAGATCAATACATCAACATGTCTAAAACCCCATCGGGAAAAACCAAGTCTTCTCTTGTCCCAACAAAAAAAGATTATAGTTTCCAAAACATCCTTAAAATGGTACAAAATAAAACACAGATAGAAAAAGAACCTTCAATATCTTAGTTAAAATATGAAATCAACGAGGTTAGAAATGAGTTGATAGCTCTGAAAGAAAGGGTTCAAATATTGGAATTAACCCAAAACTCAATCAACGAAGGAATTGAAGAAGAACACATAGAAAAAGAATTTGATCATCTAATAACTGAATATAATGTTCCTCTACCACCTGAGGTTGAAGATACCCTTCCTAAACCTGAAACCTTAAAAGCTGGTATGAATGTGATATAAAAGATTCAAGATTGTAAATATGTAAACCTAATAGACAAAATAATAACACAAAAATGGTTTACTAATATCAAAATTGCGGTTCAAAAGGAATACAGTTTTCAAACTACTGCCTTGATAGATTCAGGAGCTGATCTAAATTGCGTTAATGAAGGATTAGTACCAACTAAATACTTCAGCAAGACTACCCAAATTCTTAATACTGCTGATGGTAGCAAAATGCTTATTAATTATAACTTATCAGATGTTGTAGTATGCAATAATGGTGCTTGTTTCAAGTTCCCTTTCATAATGGTCAAAGATTTAAGTCAACCTCTTATTTTAGGAACTCCCTTCTAAAACATGCTTTATCCAATTAAAATTGATGATACAGAGATAAAAGCTAGTATTGAAAGACATAAGGTTAATTTCACCTTTATTGATAAGCTTAAAATTCATGAAATCATTAACATTAAAAATAAGATTTTTTCTAAAGAAAAAATTCTTTATTATCTGAAAGAAGAAATAAAATACGAAAATGTGGAAGAAAAATTATCTCTTCTTGAGATTCAAAATATAGTTAAATATCTGAAAATAGATATGGAAAGAAATATATGTGCTTATATCCTCAATGCTTTTTTGGATAGAAAACAACATATAGTTGAACTTCCCTACGAACCAGATTTTTGAGAGGGAAAAATTCCTACTAAAGCAAGACCTATTCAAATAAACAATAGGTTACTCGAAATCTGTAAAAAGGAAATAAAAGAATTATTGGACAAAAAGCTTATTAGATAAAGTTCATCACCCGAGAGCTACTCAGCCTTTTATGTGGAAAAGGCTTCTGAGATAGAAAGAGGGGCTCTCAGACTGGTTATAAATTATAAACTACTAAACAAAGTTTTAAGATGGATCAAATATCCGTTCCCAAACAAAGGAGATCTCTTATATAGACTAGCAAACACTTGTATATTTTCAAAATTTTATCTTAAATCAGGCTACTGGCAAATCCAGATTGCCGAAAAAGATAAATATAAAACTGCTTTTAATGTTTCATTTGGACAATTTGAATGAAATGTTATGCCTTTCGGATTAAAAAATGCACTGTCCGAATTTCAAAATATCATGAATGAAATTTTTAATTCTTATACCAAATTCATGATTCTTTATATTGATGATGTATTTCTTTTCTTAGAATCAATTGATCAACATTAGAAACATTTAAGTACATTTGTAAAAGCAATAAAAAATGCTGGCTTAGTAGTTTATACAAGAAAAATAAATCTATGCCAGACAAAAATACGGTTTTTAGGGCACAATATTTTCTAGAGAATAATCACTGCCATTGATAGAGCAATAGAATTCGCATCTAAATTTCCAAATGTGATTACGGGAAAATCTGAATTACAGAGATTCCTTGGTTGTTTAAATTATATTTCGGACTTCTATAAAGATTTGGCTGTAGATGCAAAACCTTTATTTCAGAGATTGAAAAAGAATCCTTCAAAATAGACAGAAAAACATACCAAAGCAATCAAAAAATTTAAAACAAAAGCTAAGCAATTATCATGCTTAGCCCTATCAAGTCCAACAACGTTTAAAATAGTAGAGACGGACGCCTCAGAACAAGGACTTGGTGTTGTTTTAAAGCAAAAAATGACTAATCAAGAGCAACTGGAGCGGTTTACCTCTAAAACCTAGAACCCAGCTCAACAAAACTATTCAACAGTGAAAAAAGAGATATTTGCTATTGTCCATGCTGTCACAAAATTTCAAAGTGACCTGCTTAATCAATCATTTCTCATAAGAACCGACAATAAAGCAGCCAAGGACATCCTTTAGAAAGATGTAAAAAATCTCGTTTCAAAGCAAATTTTTGCAAGATGGCAAGGGAGGGCAGAAGGAGCCAACAAAAGAGGATGATGGAAATAATCCCTAGTCCAGGATCATCCCTGACATCACCATCAACACCAAATGCCCTTATAAGAAAGCAAATAGAAGATAATGATTTATCTCCCCTTCAAACACCAATAAACACTCAAACTCATAGTGTTAAAACCATATATTTAGAGAGAGCATATATTCCTCTGATGATTATAGAAAATGATCATTAGTTAAAAAATCCAACTGAGATAACTGCCTTATACCTCAGACAACATATGCATCATAATATGGGTGACAGATGTTGAGAATGGTACGAATATATCCTTATGGAAACATGATCAGTTTTCATAGTTCACTATTATAGAAATAATGACATAGAAATAACATATTCCAAATTCAAAATAAAAAAGGTTATTTCTTATGAAAAATGGGGACTAGATTCTTTAAAACCGAGGATCCTCAATACGAAAGGATTTAAAATTAAATCCTATCATTACTTTGAATACATGACGGCTTGGGATGAAGTCTTCTCATACAAGAATATAAAAAATTCGCACAGTTGGTATATTCAATTCAAAATAACTGAGCCAAATGAGTTCCCAAATTGGTTTAAAAAGTGATTATCTATATGGGGATCAACAAACCAAATTGACAAAGTCTTAAAAGAGACTATCATATATTTTTTATGACCTTATATCAGGTCTCGTAGATTTTAAAATGGGATTACCAGGTCTCAGAAGATGACATGGACATGTGGGATTATATCCCTGAATTAAGAAGACAAATCCATATCAAATGGTAGGACAGTTACAAAAATGAATCGCTAAATTCAGACAAAATAAAAATGAAACTTATACCTTCAGGTTCACCCCAAAAACAAAAAATGGAAATATCAGAATATGTTGCAATATTACAGCAACAACCTATCCAAAGAAGAGCTTAAAAAGAAGCTCTGGAGTGCAATAGGATATAATGTTGAAAAAATGTCCATCTCCACTCAAAGTGACGAACATGAAGACTATAGTCCAATGAACGATGATGATTGCGCATGAATTGAATTTTCTTCAAACTAAAGAAAATTCAGGGGGGACCAGAACGACTCCACTCTATCAAGAACACGTGTCCCAGCCATTTTAGCCATTACCGACAAAGTCACTGTAGCCACTAACGACAGTCACTGTAGCCACTACCGACAAAGTCACTGTAGCCACTACAGACAAAGTCACTGTAGCCACTACTGACAAAGTCACTGTAGCCACTATCGACAGCTACTGTAGCCACTACCTGCTTTTCACTATAGAAGATAAGCATCTCTGAAAAGCTGTCGGGGCGGATTTCAAATACTTTCAAATCTGTTTCACTTGGAAGGCTATAAAAGGAGGAAGGCTTCCCTCATTTGAGCATCCAGAGTTTTCAAAAATAGAAGTGTGCTCTCTCTCTCTCTCTCTCTCTCTTATACTGTTCTCTTTCTCTTATACAGTCTCTTCTCTCTCTCTCTCTTTTACAGTTCTCTTTCTCATATACAGTCTCCTCTCTCTCTCTGTATATCTGGTGGTGTATCGAGCCATCTAGTTTCTTTTCCAATTTTTTTATTTTTGCAAAAGTGTGAGATTGGTATGTGTGACTGCTTTTGGAAGGAAGTTCCTGAATATATCCCTGAGTAGCTGAGATTGTTCACCAACTTTTGTATCTGTGAAAAGTAAGTTTGCTGTTTCATTTAAGTTTATTGTTTTCATATTTCTCACTTTGATCTGCTGTTGTCTGTTATTCTATGTTCTGTTGTAATCTTTCTCGTTTAATATCTTCCGCTTAATCCGAAAGGCATAACGTTCTATTCAAATTGTCCAAATGGAACATTAAAAACAGTTTTATATTTATCTTTTTCGGCAATCTGGATTTGCTAGTAGCCTGATTTAAGATAAAATTTTGAAAATATACAAGCGTTTGCTAGTTTATCTAAGAGATCTCTTTTGTTTGGGATCGGATATTTGATCCATTTTAAAACTTTGTTGAGTAGTTTATAATTTATAACCAGTCTTGGAGCTCCTCTTTCTATCTCGGAGGCCTTTCCACTTAAAAGGTTGAGCAGCTCCAGGGTGATGAACTTTTTCTAATAAGCTTTTTGTCTTATAATTCCTTTATTTCTTATTTACAGATTTCGAGTAACCTATTGTTCATTTGAAGAGGTCTAGCTTTTGTCGGAATTTTTCCCTCTCGAAAATCTGGTTCATAGGGAAGTTCAACTATATGTTGCTTTCTGTCCCAAAAAGCATTGAGGATATCAGCACATATATTTCTTTCCATATCTATTTTTAGATATTTAAATTTATTTTAAATCTCAGAAAGAGATAATTTTTCTTCCACATTTTTGTATTTTATTTCTTCTTTCATATAATAAAGAAATTTTTCTTTAGAAGAAATATTATTTTTAATGTTATTGATTCATAAATTCTAGGCTATTTAACCTTATATCCTTCAATACTAGCTTCTATTCTTGTATCATCAATTTTAATTGGATAGAGCATGTTTAAGAAGGGAATCCCTAGAATAATAGGTTGACTTAAACCTTTGACCATTATGAAGGGGAACTTGAAACAAGCACCATTATTGCATACTGCTGCATTTGATAATTTATAATTAATAAGCATTTTGCTACCATCGGCAGTATTAAGAATTTGGGTAGTCTTGTTGAAGTATTTAGTTAGTACTAATCCTTCATTAATGCAATTTAGATCAACTTCTGAATCTATCAAGGCAGTAGTTCGGAAACTGTATTCCTTTTGAACCACAATTTTGATATTAGTAAACCATTTTTGGGTTATTATTTTGTCTATTAGGTTTACATATTTACAATCCTAGATCTTTTTTATCACATTCATACCAGCTTTGGAGGTTTCCGGTTTACGAAGGGTATCTTCAATTTCGGGTGGTAGAGGAACATTATATTCAGTTATTAGATTATCAAGTTCTCTTTCTGTGTTCTTCTTCAATTCCTTCGTTGATAGGATTTTGGGTTAATTCCAATATTTGAACCCTTGCTTTCAGAGTTATCAACTCATTTCTAACCTCGTTGATTTCATATTTTAGCTAAGATATTGAAAGTTCTTTTTCTATCTGTGTTTTATTTTTTACCGTTTTAAGGATGTTCTGGAAACTATAATCTTCTTTTGTTGGGACAAGATAAGATTTGGTTTTTCCCGATGGGGTTTTAGACATATTGATGTATTGATCTAAGGCTTCTCTTTTAGGCTCTGGATCAGATATTTTATCGATAAGATCTATAATCAGAGCTTCTTCTTTTGTAAGGGTATTGTTGCTTAATTCATTCATATCTATTATTGCCTTGTAAATTTTTTTTTCTTTTGGGTAATTTTCATCTCTAGAGTCTAAATCAGAACTGCTGATAACGATATCCTCATCATTTATTTCTCCAATTAATATTTCATCTTTTAATCGGAAGAATTAGAGGTTTCATCTTTTATTTGGAGTATTTCAAATAATTGAGTTTTAATATTATCGTCTATTTCTAGAGAGTTAATTTTTCTTTTAACTCTACATTTATTTTTATTATGGCCTATTTTGCCACAATTATAACAGACAAGGATTTTCCTTTTTCTCCTATTTTTAAATGATGGTTTATCTTGTAAGAATTTTTTGAAAAATTTTTCTTTTGTTTTTTAAGAATGTTTAAATTTTTTCTTTCTAAATTTTTCATGTTTTCTTTTTGAAAAAGCTTTGAAGGGGGTAGGGTATTATATCCAAACTATTCGCAGAAATCTCCTAATAATTATGTCCTTGTTAATGGTTTGACAGCTATTTGCACCAAACCGACATGCAAGTATTTGTAATATTTCATTTTATGATATTCGATCATCCTTGGTGAAAGTAATTAAAATTTATCTTGAGTTTCCATAACATAAATACTTTTTTCAATAGTTTTGATGGAAAAACTACTTTTGAAATAAAAAGTTCCCTTACTATAAACATTAGTTGTAGGTACCATAAGCATATTTCAATTTGGAAATGTTTTTCTATGTTATCTATTATTAATTCTTCTCTATTATTACACACAGGGATTTTCCTTCTTTATATATATATATATATATATATATATATATATATATATATATATATATGGAAGATACTACAAAAAGCATATGAAAGAATACCCACTGAGAAGTCTGATTATACTACAGAACACATATATTATATACATTTTTATTCAGGAAGAATTCAAGAGTGATAAAGAATGGATCAAAAAAGATTTATACGTTGATGAAAATAGACCAATAAGAGAATGGTTCTTCAAAGAGTTTAAAGAACCTCTTCGAGATGCCTTCCATTTAAAATTTAATAGATTCATGATTAAACATAAGGCAACTGTCAAATTTTTTAATGGTTAAAATATATAGCAAAAGATTATAGAATAAAAATTCCAAAATTTGAGGTAAATATGGTTGAAAAATCTTTTCAAACATTTCAAACCACTAAAGGAAAAACGATTGAGTCCATTCATGCCCCTGAGACTAACTTACAACTCAAAGGAGAAAAGTTCGGGGAGAAAATTGAAACTAAAGCCTCACCTTTTAAAATAGGACATAAAGAAAGTGACCATAATATGGCTAAACTTGAAGGAATACCTCACATTTTTGAACAAAATAATTATACAAATATTTTTTTCCAGACAATAGGAAAACAAACTACAAGAATAGAAAATGCAGTAAATAAGTTAAGTCCAACTGTAGAAACCAAAAGGATTGGTAAGCAAAAAGAAGCTTTCTTGTTCAAACTTCCTCCAGCCATTGAGACATGAAAGTTTAGCTTACAATGAATAAAGAAAAAGGAAGAAATTACTGAATTAATAGATGAACTGATTAAAAGATTAAAGAAGTTAAATATTAATGAAAAGGGCCAGCCTTCCAAAACCAAGGAAGGAGATGTTCAAGTCCTGCAAAAGGCACCTGACAAAGAAATTTCTGATATGGAGAAGGCTTTTAAAACTGGAAGCTTAGACATCAATAGGATTGATTATGGGAGAAAAATAAGACCAGTGTCCCAAATTCGAATGTACTATCCTAGACCTATCCCAGTAGATTTACAAATAGAAGAAGATCTTATTTCTACATCGGTCTCCTATTTAGGAAAATCTATAGTTAACTGGAACATAGATGGCATGTCTAAAAATCAAATCTTAGATCTCATGAAACACATGACCATGTGGAAGTGAAAATCTAAACCATGAGATAGCCACAGCCATATTATGTAGATTCACAGGATTGCTAAGAGGCTGGTGGGATTGTCATATGGATGAGGAGTCAAAAAATCAAATATTAAATCCCTCAAAGCAATGGATAGTTAAAAGTGAAAATGCTCAAGACAATATTGTACAAGAAGGAGATGCAGTCAATACGCTGATATATACTATCACCCTACATTTTGTAGGAAGTACTGCTTTGTTGGCAGTAAGATCTGAAGATTTGTTATCCAATCTAAGATGTCTAACACTCTCTCATCATAAGTGGTACAAATATGTATTTTTCTCAAGACAACTATCTAGAGAAGATAGTAAGTCAGACCACACCTTTTTGTAGAAAAGGTAAAAACAAGGCTCATAAATAAGCATGGTGGAGTTATTCCTTATTCTCTGTATACACTAGGAGAATTATCAGCCGAAATCTGTGCTGAAGGTTTGACTTTATGTAAAGATTTAAAACTTTAGAGCCAGTTAGAGAAACAGAGAATAACGGTGAGAAAGGAGTTAGGAGATTATTGCGAACAGTTTGGATGTAATACGCTACCCCCTTTTAAAGCCTTTTCATAAAGAAAAAAAAAAAAAATTTAGAAAGAAAAAATTCAAACATTCTTCAAAAACAAAAGAAAAATTTTCCAAAAAATTCTTACAAGATAAACTATCTTTTAAAAATAGGGGAAAAAGGAAAATCCTTGTCTGTTATAATTGTTGCAAAATAGGCCATTATAAAAATAAATGTAGAGTTAAAAGAAATATTAACTCTCTAGAAAGAGATGATAATATTAAAGCTCAATTATTTGAAATACTCCAAATAAAAGATGAAACCTCTGACTCTTCTGATTCAGAAGATGACATATTAATTGGAGAAATAAATGATGAGGATATCATTATCAGAAGTTGTCATCCAGATTCTGGTGATGAAAATAACCCAACAGAAGAAAATTGCCAATGTGATTTTTACAAGGCAATAATAGATATGAATGAGTTAAGCATCAATACCCTTACAAAAGAAGAAGATCTGATTATAGATCTTATCGATAAAATATCTGATTCAGAGGCTAAAAGAGAAGCCTTAGTTCAATACATCAATATGTCTAAAATCCCATCGGGAAAAACCAAGTTTTCTCTTGTCCCAACAAAAGAAGATTATAGTTTCCAAGACATCCTCAAAAGGGTACAAAATAAAACACAGATAGAATAAGAATTTTCAAAACCTGAGCTAAAATATGAAATCAACGAGGTTAGAATTAGTTGATAGCCCTGAAAGCAAGGGTTAAAATATTTGAATTAACCCAAAACCCTATCAACGAAGGAATTGAAGAAGAACACCTAGAAAGAGAATTTGATAATTTAATAACTGAATATAATATTCCTCTACCACCCGAGGTTGAAGATATCATTCCTAAATCTGAAACGTCCAAAGCTGGTATGAATGTGATAGAAAAGGTTCAGGATTGTATATATGTTAACCTAATAGACAAAATAATAACCCAAAAATGGTTTACTAATATCAAAATTGTGGTTCAAAAGGAATACAGTTTCCAAACTACTGCCTTGATAGATTTAAGAGCTGTTAAATTGCATTAATGAAGGATTAATACCAACTAAATACTTCAGCAAGACTACCCAAATTCTTAACACTGCCGATGGTAGCAAAGTACTTATTAATTATAAATTAGCAGATGCTGCAGTATGCAATAACGGTGCTTGTTTCAAATTCCCCTTCATAATGGTCAAAGGTTTAAGTTAACCTGTTATTCTAGAAACCCCCTTCTTAAACATGCACTATCCAATTAAAATTCATAATACAGGGATAGAAACTAATATTGAAGGACATAAGATTAAATTCACCTTTATTGATAAACCTACAATTCATGAAATCAATAATATTAAAAATAAGATTTCTTCTAAAGAAAAATTTCTTTATTATCTGTAAGAAGAAATAAAATACAAAAATGTGGAAGAAAAATGATCTCTTCTTGAGATTCAAAATAAAGTTAAATCTATGAAAATAGATATGGAAAGAAATATATGTGCTGATATCCCCAATGCTTTTAGGGACAAAAAGCAACGTATAGTTGACCTTCCCTATGAACCAGATTTTTTAGAGGGAAAAATTGCTGCTAAAGCAAGACCTATTCAAATGATCAACGGGTTACTCGAAGTTTGTAAAAAGGAAATAAAAAAATTATTGGACAAAAAACTTTATAGAAAAAGTTCATCACCCTAGAGTTGCTTAGCCTTTTATGTAGAAAAAGCCTCCAAGATAGAAAGAGGGGCTCCAAGACTGGTTATAAATTATAAATCACTCAACAAAGTTTTAAGATTGATCAGATATCCGATCCCAAACAAAAGAGATCTCTTAGATAGACTAGTAAACGCTTGTATATTTTCAAAATTTGATCTTAAATCATACTACTGACAAATCCAGATTGCCGAAAAAGATAAATATAAAACTGCTTTTAATGTTCCATTTAGACCAGTTGAATGGAACGTTATGCCTTTCGGATAAAAAATGCACCATCCGAATTTCAAAATATCGTGAATGAAATTTATAATCCTTATACCAAATTCATGATTGTTTATATTGATGATGTACTTGTTTGCTCAAAATCTATTGATCAACATTGGAAACATTTAAGTACATTTGTAAAAGCAATAAAAAATGTGGGCTTAGTAGTTTCTGCAAGAAAAATAAATCTATGCCAGACAAAAATAAGGTTTTTAGGATGCAATATTTTCCAAGGAAGAATGATTCCCATTGTTAGAGAAATAGAATTCGCATCTAAATTTTCAGATGTGATTACGGGAAAAACTGAATTACAAAGAGTCCTTGGTTGTTTAAATTATATTTCGGACTTCTATAAAGATCCGTAGATGCAAAACCTTTATTCCAGATATTGAAAAAGAATCCTCGCGATTGGACCGAAAAACAAACCAAGGCAATCAGATAAATTAGAAAAAAAGCTAAGGAATTATCATTCTTGGCCCTATCAAGTCCAACAACATTTAAAATAGTAGAGACAGACGCCTCAGAACAAGGACCTCGAGATTTTTTAAAGCAAAAAATGAATAATCAAAAGCAACTGGTCCAGTTTACCTCTAAAACCTGGAACCCAGCTCAACAAAACTATTCAACAGTGAAAACAAAGATACTTGCTATTGTCCATGCTGTCACAAAATTTCAAAGTGACCTGCTTAATCAATCATTCCTCATAAGAACCGACTGTAAAACAACCAAGGATATTCTTCAGAAAGATGTAAAAAATCTCGTTTTAAAGCAAATTTTTACAAGATGGCAAGGTATTCTCTCTGCCTTTGAATTTACTATTGAACATATTAATGGTATCACCAATTATTTGCCCGAATTTTTGACACGAGAGTTTTTGCAGGGAGGGCAAAAGGAGCCAACAAAAGAGGATGATGGAAATAATCCTTAGTCCAGGATCATCCCTGGCATCACCATCAACACCAAATGCTCTAATAAGAAGGCAAATAATAGATATTGATTTATCTCCCCTTCAAACACTAATAAGCACTCAAACTCCTAGTGTTAAAACCATATATTTAGAGACAACATATATTCCTCTGATGATTATAGAAAATGATCATCAGTTAAAAAATCCAACTGAGATAGCTGCCTTATACCTCAGGCAACATATGCAGCCTAATATGGGTGACAGATGTAGAGAATGGTACGAATGTATCTTTATGGAAACATGATCAGTTTTTATAGTACACCATTATAGAAATAATGACACAGAAATAGCATATTCCAAATTCCAAATAAAAAAGGTTATTTCTTACAAAGAATGGGGACTAGATCCTTTAAAACCAAGGATCCTCAATACGAAAGGATTTAAAATTAAGTCCTATCATTACTTTGAATACATGAAGGCTTGGGATGAAGTCTTCTCATACCAGAATTCAAAAAATTCACACAGCTGGTATATTCAGTTCAAATAACTAAGCCAAATGAGTTCCCAAATTAGTTTAAAAATTGGTTCTCTATATGGGGATCAACAAACCAAATTTTGCCAAAAGATCTACAAATTTCACAGAAAAAATTCTCTGAGTATAATGGAAGACTATAGTTCGATGAACGGTGGTGATTGCGCATGAATTGAATTTTCTTCAAACTAAAGGAAATTCAGGGGGGACCTGAACGACTCCACTCTATCAAGGACACGTGTCCTAACCACAGCAGCCACTATCGACAAAGTCACTGTAGCCACTACTGACAGTCACTGTAGTCACTATCGACAAAGTCACTGTAGCCACTACCGACAAAGTCACTGTAGCCACTACCGACAGCTACTATAGCAGCTACCTGCTTTTCACTATAGAGGATAAGCATCTCTGGAAAGCTGTCAGGGCGGATTTCAAATACTTTCAAATCCGTTTCATTTGGAAGGTTATAAAAGGAGGAAGTTTTCCCTCATTTGAGCATCAAGAGTTTTCAAAATTAGAAGTGTGCTCTTTCTCTTATACAGTGTCCTCTCTCTCTCTTATAAAGTTCTCTTTTTCTTATACAGTCTCCTCTCACTCTCTCTCTCGTTGTATATCTGGTCGTGTATCGAGCCATCCAATTCCTTTTCTTCTGCACTGGTATGTGAGACTGTTTTTGGAAGGAAGTTTTTGAATATATCCTTGAGCAGCTGAGATTGTTCACCAGCTTCTGCATCTGTGAAATGTGAGTTTGTTGTTTTCATTTAAGTTTATTGTTTTGATATATCTCACTTTGATCTACTGTTATCTGTTATTATATGTTCTGTTCTAATAATTTTTTAAATGCTTACAATATATAACAAAAGATTACGGAATAAAAATTCCAAAATTTGAGGTAAATATGGTTGAAAAATCTTTTCAAACCTTTCAAACCACCAAAGGAGCAACAATTGAGTCCATCCATCCCCCTGGGACTAGCTTACAACTCAAAGGAGAAAAGTTCGGGGAGAAAATTGAAATTAAAGCCTCACCTTTCAAAATAGGATCTAAAGAAAGTGACCATAATATGGTTAAGCTTGAAGGAATACCTCACATTATTGAACAAAATAACTATACAAATATTTTTCTTCAGACAATAGGAAACAAACTACAAGAATAGAAACTGCATTAAATAAGTTAAGTCCAACTATAGAAACCAAAAGGATTGGTAAGACAAAAGTAGCTGTCTTGTTCAAATCTCCTCCAACCATTGAGACAGGAAAGTTTAGCTTACAAAGAATAAAGAAAAAGGAAGAAAATACCGAAATAATTGATGAACTGATTAAAAGATTAAAGAAGTTAAATATCAATGAAAAGGGCCAGCCTTCCAAAACCAAGGAAGGAGATGTTCAAGTCCGGCAAAAGACACCTGACAAAGAAATTTTTGATATGGAGAAAGCTTTTAAAACTGAAAGCTTTGACATCAATAGAATTGATTATGGGAGAAAAGTAAGACCAGTGTCTCAAACCCGAATGTACTATTCTAGACCTACCCTAGTAGATCTAAAAATAGAAGAATATCTTATAAGAAGTACTGCTTTGTTGGCAGCAAGATCTGAAGATTTGTTCTCAAATCTAAGATGTCCAATACTCTCTTATTATAAGTGGTACAAAGAAGCATTTTTCTCAAGACTACTATCAAGAGAAGATAGTAAGTCGGACCATTGGAAAGAAAATATTCTCTTATATTTCTCAGTAGATCTACAAATAGAATCTTCAGGGTCTCTATTTTCAGGATTTTTAACTTGGGATTCAGATTTTAAAGACTAACGCTCCAGTAGTTTTACCTGAGACGATGCTATTGACTTTGGTATAACTAAATTTGATTTTTCCATGTTTGTCTGGAAAAATATGGTTTGTCCTCTTAGATCCATTTTCTTAGCATTTAGACACAAAGTATTCATTACTTTGTAACACATTCTATAAACAAAGGCCAAATTTTGAGAACCTGGGTCCCTATCAAAACCATGAGTTTTAAGGTATAGGGTTAGGACTTTTAATAAATTTGGGTCTGTTAAGGCCACCGAGAAGTTTGAAAAAAGTTAAAATAGATGGGGCCATTATAGAGACTGGATTCAACTATTCCTAACAAGGAATTAGTGAATCTTTTGTGTTTGCTGTCTCTTAAACATAGTAGAACAAAATTATTTAATTTTGTCATTGTTAATGGTTTGACAGCTACTTGCACCAAACAAATATGCAAGTATTTGTAATCTTTCCTTTTATGATCTTCGATCATCCTTGGTGAAAGTAATTGAAATTTATCCTGAGTTTCCATAACATACATACTTTTTTCAATGGTTTTGATAGAAAAACTACTTTTGAAATCAAAAGTTCCCTACTATAAACATCAGTTGTAGGTACCTTAGGTATATTCCAATTTTAGATCTGCTTTTCTATATTATCTACTATTATTTCTTCTCTATTATTAACACGTAGTGTATTACTAGTAGTAGCAGACTTATTAGATAATGTTTTGATGAAATTTGCCATTGTAGTTCGAGTCAACTAGAAACAGTCCCTACACTTTCTGGCTCTTCCTGACCTTAATTATGTTTGCGTCACAGCGACTTTGAACTACTGCTGCAGATTTTCAGAATCTTATTTAATAGTTTAGTTTTCTACTAGAAATACAGTTAAACCACTGCAATTTAAACTCTGTCACTGATACCATAAAAGCGGAAGATATAGTTCAATACATCAATATGTCTAAAACCTCATCGGGAAAACCAAGTCTTCTCTTGTCCCAACAAAAGAAGACTATAGTTTCCAGGACATCCTTAAAAGGGTATAAAATAAAAAACATATAGAAAAAGAACTTTCAATATCTGAGCTAAAATATGAAGTCAACGAGGTTAGAAATGAGTTGATAGCTCTGAAAGCAAAGGTTCAAATATTGGAATTAACTCAAAACCCTATCAACGAAGGAATTGAAGATGAACACCTCGAAAGAGAATTTGATAATCTAGTAACTGAATATAATATTCCTCTACCACCCGAGGTTGAAGATACCCTTCCTAAACCTGAAACCTCCAAAGCTGGTATGAATATGATTGAAAAGCTCCAGGATTGTAAATATGTAAACCTAATAGACAAAATAATAACCCAAAAATGGTTTACTAATATCAAAATAGTGGTTCAAAAGGAATGCAGTATCCAAACTACTGCCTTGATAGATTCAGGAGTTGATCTAAATTGCATTAATGAAGGATTAATTCCAACTAAATACTTCAACAAGACTACCCAAATTCTTAATACTGCCGATCGTAGCAAAAATCTTATTAAGTTTATAATAACATAAAATACATAAAAGCGGAACATATAAAATGAGAAAGACTACAACAGAACATATAATAACAGACAAAAGCAGAACAAAGTGAGATATCTGAAAGCAATAAACTTAAATGAAAACAGCAAACTCGTATTTCACAAGTACAGAAGCTGGTGAACAATCTCAACTGCTCAAGGATATATTCAAGAACTTCCTTCCAAAAACAGTCACACATACCAATCTCACACTTTTGCAGAAAAAAAAATTTGGAAAAGAATCTAGATGGCTCGATGCACCACCAGATATACACAGAGAGAGAGGACACTGTATATGAGAAAGAGAACTTTATAAGAGAGAGAGAGGACACAGTATAAGAGAAAGAGAACTGTATAAGAGCGAGAGAGAGAGCACACTTCTAATTTTGTAAACTCCTGATGCTCAAATGAGGGGAGCCTTCCTCCTTTTATAGCCTTCCAAGTGAAACGGATTTGAAAGTATTTAAAATTCTCCCAGATAGCTTTTCAGAGATGCTTATCTTCTATAGTGAAAAGCAGGTAGTGGCTACAATAGCTGTCGGTAGTGGCTACATTGACTTTGTCGGTAGTGGCTACTGTGACTTTGTCGGTAGTGGCTACAGTGACTGTCGTTAGTGGCTACAGTGACTTTGTTGTTAGTGGCTACAGTGGCTGGGACACGTGTACTTGATAGAGTGGAGTCGTTCTGGTCCCCCTTGAGTTTCTTTTAGTTTGAAGAAAATTCAATTCCTGCGCAATCATCACCGTTCATCGGACTATAGTCTTCATGTTCGTCACTTTGGGTGGAGTTGGACATGTTTTCAACATTATCTTTTATTGCACTCCAGAGCTTCCTTTTAAGCTCTTCTTTGGATAGGTTGGGGTTTTGTTGCTGTAATATTACAACTTATTCTGATATTTCCATTTTTGTTTTTGGGGTGAAACTGAAGGTATAAGTTTCATTTTTATTTTGTTTGGATGTAGGGATTCATTTTTGTAACTGTCCCACCATTTGATATGGATTTGTCTTCTTGATTCAGGGTTATAATCCCACCTATCCATATCATCTTCTGAGACCTGGTAATCCCATTTTAAAATCCTCGGGACCTAATATAAGGTCATAAAATATATATGGTAGTCTCTTTTAAGACTTTGTCCATTATACTCAAAGAATTTTTTCTTTGAAATTTGTAGCTCTTTGGGCAGAATTTGGTTTGTTGATCTTCATATAGAGAACCAATTTTTAAATCAATTTGGGAACTCATTTGGCCCAGTTATTTTGAACTGAATATACCAGCTGTGCGAATTTCTTTTATTCTGGTATGAGAAGACTTCATCCCAAGCCTTCATGTATTTAAAATAATGATAATATTTAATTTTAAATGCTTTTATATTGAGGATCCTTTGCTTTAAAGGATCTCATCCCCATTCTTTGTAAGAAATAACCTTTTTGATTTGGATGCATATGTTGCCTGAAGTATAAGGCAACTATCTCAGTTGGATTTTTTAACTGATGATCAGCTTCTATAATCATCAAAAGAATATATGTTGTCTTTAAATATATGGTTTTAGCACTACGAGTTTGAGTGCTTATTGGTATTTGAAGGGGAGATTAATCAATATCTTGTATTTGCCTTCTGATTAGAGCATTTGGTGTTGATGGTGATGCCAGGGATGATCCTAGATTAGGGATTATTTACATCATCCTCTTTTGTTGGCTCCTTTTGCCCTCCATGCAAAAACTCTCGTGTCAAAAAGTCGGGCAAATAATTGGTGGTACCATTAATATGTTCAATAGTAAATTCAAAGGCAGAGAGAATACCTCGCAATTTTGCAAAACTTTGCTTCAAAACGAGAGTTTTTACATCTTTCTGAAGGATGCCCTTGGCTGCTTTACAGTCGATTCTTATAAGGAATGATTGATTAAGCAGGTCACTTTAAAATTCTGTGACAGCATGGACAAAGTATATCTTTTTTCACTGTTGAATAGTTTTGTTGAGCTGAGTTCTAGGTTTTAGAGGTAAATCGGACTAGTTTCTCTTGATTATTCATTATTTGCTTTAAAACAACACAAAGTCCTTGTTCTGAAGCGTCTGTCTCTACTATTTCAAACGTTGTTGGACTTGATAGGGCTAAGCATGGTAATTCCTTCGGTTTTGTTTTAATTTTTCTGACTGCCTTGGTATGTTTTTTGGTCCATTCTGGAGGATTCTTTTTCAATCTCTGTAGTAAAGGTTTTGCATCTACGACCAAATTTTTATAGAAGTCCGAAATATAATTTAAACAACCAAGGATTCTCTGTAATTCAGTTTTTCCCGTAATCACATATAGAAATTTAGATGCAAATTCTATTGCTCTATCAATGGGAATGATTCTACCCTGGAAAATTTTGTGTTCTAAAAACCTTATTTTTGTCTGGCATAGATTTTCTTTTCTTATAGAAACTATTAAGCCAGCATTTTTTATTACCTTTACAAATATACTTAAATGTTTCCAATGTTGATCAATTGATTCTGAGAAGCCATGTACATCATCAATATAAACAATCATGACTTTGGTATAAGGATTAAAAATTTCATTCATGATATTATGAAATTCTGATAGTGCATTTTTTAATCTGAAAGGCATAACGTTGCATTCAAATTGTCCAAATGGAACATTAAAAGCAGTTTTATATTTATCTTTTTCGGCAATCTGGTTTTGCCAGTAGCCTGATTTAAGATGAAAATTTGAAAATATATAAGTGTTTGCTAGCCTATCTAAGAGATCTCTTTTGTTTGGGATCGGATATCTGCTCCATCATAAAACTTTATTGAGTTGTTTATAATTTATAACCAGTCTGGGAGCCCCTCTTTCTATCTCGGAAGCCTTTTCCACATAAAAGGATGAACTTTTTCTAATAAGCTTTTTGTCCAATAATTCTTTTATTTCTTTTTTACAGATTTCGAGTAACCTATTATTCATTTGAATAGGTCTTGCTTTAGTAGGAATTTTTCCCTTTAAAAAATCTGGTTCATAGGGAAGTTCAACTATATTATGTTTTCTATCCAAAAAAGCACTGAGGATATAAGCACATATATTTCTTTCCATATCTATTGTCAAAGATTTAACTATA
This sequence comes from Amborella trichopoda, assembly GCF_054954075.1. Classification (NCBI taxonomy): domain Eukaryota; kingdom Viridiplantae; phylum Streptophyta; class Magnoliopsida; order Amborellales; family Amborellaceae; genus Amborella; species Amborella trichopoda. Next base: position 19,055,660 of record NC_142344.1, read on the forward strand.
TTTTGAATCTCAGGAAGAGATAATTTTTCTACCACATTTTTGTATTTTATTTCTTCTTTCAGATAATAAAGAATTTTTTCTTTAGAAGAAATCTTATTTTTAATGTTATTGATTTCATGAATTATAGGCTGATCAATAAAGGTGAATTTAACTTTATGTTTTCCAATACTAGCTTCTATCCCTGTATCATCAATTTTAATTGGATAGAGTATCTTTAAGAAAGGAGTCCCTAGAATAATAGGTTGACTTAAACCTTTGACCATTATGAAGGGGAACTTGAAACAAGCACCAATATTGCATACCGCAACATCAGATAATTTATAATTAATATGCATTTTGCTACCATTGGCAGTATTAAGAATTTGGGTAGTTTTGCTGAAGTATTTAGTTGGTACTAATCCTTCATTAATGTAATTTAGATCAGCTTCTGAATCTATAAAGGTAGTAGTTCGGAAACTGTATTCCTTTTGAACCACAATTTTGATATTAGTAAACCATTTTTGGGTTCTTATTTTGTCTATTAGGTTTACATATTTACAATCCTGGATCTTTTCTATCACATTCATACCAGATTTGGAGGTTTCAGGTTTAGGAAGGGTATCTTCAACCTCGGGTGGTAGAGGAATATTATATTCAGTTATTAGGTTATCAAATTTTCTTTTTATGTGTTCTTCTTCAATTCCTTCGTTGATAGGGTTTTCGGTTAATTCCAATATTTGAACCCTTGCTTTCAGAGCTATCAACTCATTTCTAACCTCGTTGATTTCATATTTTAGCTCAATTTTTTAAGGTTCTTTTTCTATTTGTGTTTTATTTTGTAGCCTTTTAAAGATGTCTTGGAAACTATAATCTTCTTTTGTTGAGACAAAATAAGACTTGGTTTTTCCCGAGGGGGTTTTAGACATATTGGTGTATTAAAATAAGACATCTCTTTTAGCCTCTGGATCAGATATTTTATCAATAAGATCTATAATCAGATCTTCTTCTTTTGTAACGGTATTGCTGCTTAATCCATTCATATTCATTATTGCCTTGTAAAAATCACATTGGCAATTTTTTTCTTTTGACTTATTTTTATCACCAGAGTCTGAATCAGAACTGCTGATAATGATACCCTCATCATTTATTTTTCCAATTAATAGTTCATCTTCTGAATCAGAAGAATCAGAGGTTTCTTTTTTTATTTGGAGTATTTCAAATAATTGAGTTTTAATAGTATCGTCTATTTCTAGAGAGTTAATTTTTATTTTAACGCTACATTTATTTTTATAATGGCCTATTTTTCCACAATTATAACAGACATGGATTTTCCTTTTTCCCCTATTTTTAAAAGATGGTTTATCTTGTAAAAATTTTTTGAAAATTTTTCTTTTGTTTTTTAAGAGTGTTTAAATTTTTTCTTTCTAAATTTTTCATGTTTTTCTTTATGAAAAGGCTTTGAAGGGGGTAGGCTATTATATCCAAACTATTCGCAGAATTCTCCTAACTCGTTTCTCCCTGTTATCCTCTGTTTCTCTAACTGTCTCCGAAGTATTGAATCCGTACATAAAGCCAAACCTTCAGCGCAGATTTCGACTGATAATTCTCCTAGTGTATATAGAGAATAAGAAATAATTCTACCATGCTTATTTTTTGGCCTTGTTTTTACCTTTTCTGCAAAACGATGTGGTAGCGCGCCTATACATTTTTCTTTCCAATGATCCGACTTATTATCTTCTCTTGATAGTTGTCTTGAGAAAAATACATCTTTGTACCACCTATAATGAGAGAGTGTTGGACATCTTAGATTTGAAAAACTTTTAAAACTAAAAAGATTCTGATATAGATTTTCTTGAATAAGAGACCGATGTAGAGAAAAGTTCTTCTTTTATTTGTAGATCTGTTGGGGTAGGTCAAGGATAGTACATTCGGGTTTGGGACACTGGTCTTACTTTTCTCCCATAATTAATTATATTGATGTCTAAGCTTTCAGTTTTAAAAGCTTTCTCTATATTAGAAATTTCTTTGTCAAGTGCCTTTTGCAGGACTTGAACATCTCCTTCCTTGGTTTTGGAAGGTTGACTCTTTTCATTGATATTTAACTTCTTTAATCTTTTAATCAGTTCATCTATTAATTCGGTATTTTCTTCCTTTTTCTTTTTTCCTTGTAAGTTAAACTTTCCTATCTCAATGGTTGGAGGAGATTTGAACAGGTCAGCTTCTTTTTGCTTACCAATCCTTTTGGTTTCTACAGTTGGACTTAAACTTATTTACTGCATTTTCTAATCTTGTAGTTTGTTTTCCTATTGTTCGGAGAGAAATATTTATATAATTATTTTGTTCAATAATGTGAGGTATTCCTTCAAGCTTAGCCATATTATGGTCACTTTCTTTAGGTCATATTTTGAAAGGTGAGGCTTTAATTTCAATTTTCGCCCCGAACTTTTCTCTTTTGAGTTGTAAGCTAGTCTCAGGGGGATGAATGGACTCAATTATTTATCCTTTGGTGGTTTGAAAGGTTTGAAAAGATTTTTCAACGATATTTACATCAAATTTTGGAATTTTTATTCCGTAATATTTTGCTATATATTTTAACCATTTAAGAAGTTTGACAGTTGCCTTATGTTTCATCATGAACCTATTAAATCTTAAATGGAAGGCATCTCGAAGAGGTTCTTTAAACTCTTTGAAAAACCATTTTCTTATTCGTCTATTTTCTTCAGAGTAGAAATCGTTTTCGATCCATTCTTTATCAATCTTGAATTCTTCCTTTTGAATAACACATACTTCGAAGTCAAGATCTGAGGGTGTTGGTTCCTGTTCTTCTATTTCAGAAGAACCTAGAGTGTCTACTCTATAGACTGCTTGTTGAACCTGATTTGGAGTCCTATTTAGTCTTTCAATAATAGTTTTCCAATGAATGGGTATTTTTTCATATTCGGTTTGCGGTACAGAAGACGTCGAGCTTCTAAGGGGATCCCGAATGCTTGATTCTCCAATCCTTAATGTAGTTCTTCTGGAGAATGGAAAACTGATTTCTATTTCTCCATCAAAGAATTTATAATCTTTCCTTTTATGATCTTCGATCATCCTTTGTAAAAGTAATTGAAATTTATCTTGAGTTTCCATAACAGAAATACTTTTTTCAATGGTTTTCATGGAAAAACTACTTTTGAAATCAATAGTTCTCTTACTATAAACATCAGTTGTATGTACGTTAGGTATATTCCAATTTTGGATCTGCTTTTCTATATTATCTATTATTACTTCCTCTGTATTATTAACACGCAGTGTATTATTAGTAATAGCTGACCTATTAGATAATGTTCTGATGAAATTTTCCATTATAGTTTGAGTCAACTGGAAAGAGTCCCTACACTTTTCTGGCTCTTCCTGGCCTTAGTGATCTTTGGGTCATAGGGACTTTGAACTACTATTGCAGATGTTCAGAATCTTATTTAATAGTTCAGTTTTCTACTAGAAATACAGTTAAACCACTGTAATTTAAACTTTGGCTCTGATAGTTTTAGTTTGAATTTTCTTTATGGATAAAATATCTGATCTAGAGGCTAAAAGAGAAGCCTTAGATCAATACATCAATATGTCTAAAACCCCATCAGGAAAAAACAAGTCTTCTCTTGTCTCAACAAAAGAAGATTACAGTTTCCAAGACATCTTTAAAAGGGTAAATAATAAAACCCAGATAGAAAAAGAACCTTCAATATCAAAGGTAAAATATGAAATCAACGAGGTAAGAAGAGTTGATAGCTTTGAAAGAAAGGGTTCAAATTTTGGAATTAACCCAAAACCCTATCAACGAAAGAATTGAAGAAGAACACATAGAAAGAGAATTTGATAATCTAATAACTGACTATAATATTCCTCTACCACCGGAGGTTTAAGATACCCTTCCTAAACCTGAAACCTCCAAAGCTGGTATGAATGTGATAGAAAAGATCCAGGATTGTAAATATGTAAACCAAATAGACAAAATAATAACCCAAAAATGGTTTACTAATATCAAAATTGTGATTCAAAAGGAATACAGTTTCCAAACTACTGCCTTGATAGATTCAGGAGCTGATCTAAATTGCATTAATAAAAGATTAGTACCAACTAAATACTTCAGCAAGACTACTCAAATTCTTAATACTGCTGATGGTCGCAAAATGCTTATTAATTATAAATTATCAGATGCTGCAGTATGCAATAATGGTACTTATTTCAAGTTCCCCTTCATAATGGTCAAAGGTTTAAGTCAACCTGTTATTCTAAGGACTCCCTTCTTAAACATGCTCAAGTGACCATAATATGGCTAAGCTTGAAGGAATACGTCACATTATTGAACAAAATAATTATACAAATATTTTTCTCCAGATAATAGAAAAACAAACTACAAGAATAGAAAATGCAGTAAATAAGTGAAGTCCTACTTTAGAAACCAAAAGGATTGGTAAGCAAAAAGAAGTTGTCCTGTTCAAACGTCCTCCAACCATTGAGACATGAACGTTTAGCTTACAAGGAATAAAAAAAAAGGAAGAAAATACTGAATTGATAGATGAACTGATTAAAAGATAAAAGAAGTTAAATATTAATGAAAAGGGCCAGCCTTCCAAAACTAAGGAAGGAGATGTTCAAGTCCTGCAAAAGGCACCTGACAAAGAAATTTCTGATATGGATAAAGCTTTTAAAACCGAAAGCTTATACATCATTAGAATTGATTATGGGAGAAAAGTAAGACCAGTGTCCCAAACCCGAATGTACTATCCTAGACCTACCCCAGTAGATCTACAAATAGAAGAAGATCTTATCTCTACATCGGTCTCCTATTTAGGAAAATCTATATTAGAAGTTTTTCAGTTTTCAAAGCTTCTCTATTATCTATTATAGATAATATAGAAAAGCAGATCCAAAATTGGAATATACTTAAGGTACCTACAACTGATGTTTATAGTAAAGATAACTTTTTGATTTCAAAAGTAGTTTTTCCATCAAAACCATTAAAAAAATCATTTATGTTATAGAAACTCAGGAAAAATTTCAATTACTTTCATGAAGGATGATCGAAGATCATAAAAGAAAAGATTACAAATACTTGCATATTGGTTTGGTGCAAATAGCTGTCAAACCATTAACAAGGACATGGTTAAATAATTCTGTTCTACTGTGTTTAAGTGACAGCAGATACAAAAGATTAACTGATTCCTTGTTAGGAATAGTTGAATCCAGTCTCTGTAATGGCCCCATCTATTTTAACTGTTTTCCAAACTTCTCAGTGGCCTTAACAGACCCAAATTTATTAAAAGTCCTGACTTTAAACCTTAAAACTTAAGGTTTTGATATGGACGTAGGTTCTCAAAATTTGGCCTTTTGTTTACAGAATATGTTACATAGTAATGAATACTTTTGTGTCCAAATACTAGGCAAATGGATCTAAAAAGAAAAACCATATTTTTCCAGACAAACATGGAAAAATCAAATTTAGTTATACCAAAGTCAGTAGCATGGTTTCAAGTAAAACTACCGGAGCGATGGTCTTTACAATTTGAATCCCAGGTTAAAAATCCTGAAAATAGAGACCCTGAGCAAATTATAGAATACTTTGATAGAGAAATAGAAATCAGTTTTCCATCCTCCAGAAGAACTACATCAAGGATTGGAGAATCAAGCATTAGGAATCCCCCTAGAAGCTCGACCTCTTCTGTACCGCAATCCGACTATGAAAGAATACCCACTCATAGGAGAACTATTATTGAAAGTCTTAATAGGATTCCAAAGGTTCAACAACCAATCTATAGAGTAGACACTCCAGGTTCTTTTGAAATAGAAGAATGGGAACCAACACCCTCAGATTTTGACTTTGAAGTATGTGTTATTCAAATAAGAAGAATTCATGATTGATGAAGAAGGGATCGGAAAAGATTTCTACTATGAAGAAAATAGACTAATAAGAGAATGATTCTTCAAAGAGTTTAAAGAATCTCTTCGAGATGCCTTCCATTTAAAATTTAACAGGTTTCATGATGAAACATAAGGCAACTGTCAAATTTTTTAAATGGTTAAAATATATAGCAAAATATTACGAAATAAAAATTCCAAAATTTGAGGTAAATATGGTTGAAAAATCTTTTCAAACCTTTCAAACCACCAAAGGAGAAACAATTGAGTCCATTAATCCCCCTAAGACTAGCTTACAACTCAAAGGATAAAAGTTCGAGGAAAAAAATAAAATTAAAGCCTCACCTTTCAAAATAGGACCTAAAGAAAGTGATCATAATGTGGCTAAGCTTGAAGGAATACCTCACATTATTGAACAAAATAATTATACAAATATTTTTCTCTAGACAATAGGAAAACAAACTACAAGAATAGAAAGTGCAGTAAATAAGTTAAGTCCAACTGTAGAAACCAAAAGGATTTGTAAGCATAAAGAAGCTGTCCTGTTCAAACCTTCTCCAACCATTGAGACATGAAAGTTAGCTTACAAGGAATAAAGAAAACGGAAGAAAATACTGAATTAATAGATGAACTGATTAAAAGATTAAAGAAGTTAAATATCATTGAAAAGGATCAGCCTTTCAAAACCAAGGAAGGAGATGTTCAATTCCTGCAAAAGGCACCTGACAAAGAAATTTCTATTATGGAGAAAGCTTTTAAAACTGAAAGCTTAGACATCAATAAAATTGATTATGGGCGAAAAGTAAGACCAGTATCCCAAACCCGATTGTACTATCCTAGACCTACCCCAGTAGATCTACAAATAGAAGAAGATCTTATAGGAAGTACTGCTTTGTTGGCCGCAAGATCTGAAGATTTGTTATCAAATCTAAGATGTCCAACACTCTCTCATTATAAGTAGTACAAAAATGCATTTTTCTCAAGACTACTATCAAGAGAAGATCGTAAATCGGACGCTTGGAAAGAAAGTATTCTCTATTATTTCTTAGTAGATCTACAAATAGAAGAAGATCTTCAGGTCTCTATTTTCAGGATTCTTAACCTGGGATTCAGATTGTAAAGACCATCGAGTCGGTAGTTTTACCTGAGACCATGCTACTGACTTTGGTATAACTAAATTTGATTTTCCATGTTTGTTTGGAAAAATATGGTTTGTCCTTTTAGATCCATTTGCCTAGCATTTGGACACAAAGTATTCATTACTTTGTAACACATTCTATAAACAAAGGCCAATTTTGAGAACCTGGGTCCATATTAAAACCTTGAGTTTTAAGGTTTTGGGTCAGGACTTTTAATAAATTTGGGTTTGTTAAGGGCACCGAGAAGTTTGGAAAACAGTTAAAATAGATGGGGCCATTACAGAGACTGAATTCAACTATTCCTAACAAGGAATCAGTGAATCTTTTGTGTCTGTTGTGTCTTAAATAGAGTAGAACATAATTATTTAATCTTGTCCTTGTTAATTGTTTGACAGCTATTTGCACTAAACCAATATGCAAGTATTTGTAATATTTCCTTTTATGATCTTCGATCATCCTTGGTGAAAGTAATTGAAATTTATCTTGAGTTTCCATAACAGAAATACTTTTTTCAATGGTTTTGATGGAAAAACTACTTTTGAAATCAAAAGCTCCCGTACTATAAACCTCAGTTGTAAATAATTTAGGTATATTCCAATTTTCGATCTGCTTTTCTATATTATCTATTCTTACTTCTTCTCTATTATTAACATGTAGTGTATTACTAGTAGTAGCAGACTTATTAGATAATGTTTTGATGAAATTTGCAATTGTATTTCCAGGCAACTGGAAACAGTCGCTACACTTTTCTTGCTTTTCCTGGCCTTAGTGATCTTTGGGTCACAGTGACTTTGAACTACTACTGCAGATTTTCAGAATCTTATTTAATAGTTCATTTTTCTACTAGAAATACAGTTAAACCACAGTAATTTAAACTTTGGCTCTAATACCATAAAAGCGAAAGATATAGTTCAATACATCAATATGTCTAAAACCCCATCGGGAAAAACCAAGTCTTCTCTTGTCCCAACCAAAAATGATTATAGTCTCCAAGACATCGTTAAAAGGGTACAAAATAAAACACAGGTAGAAAAAGAACCTTCAATTTCTTAGCTAAAATATGAAATCAACGAGGTTATGAATGTGTTGATAGCTCTGAAAGCAAGGTTTCAAATATTGGAATTAACCCAAAACCCTATCAACGAAGGAATTGAAGAAGAACACCTAGAAAGAGAATTTGATATTCCAATAACTGAATATAGTATTCCTCTACCACTTGAGGTTGAAGATACCTTTCTTAAACTTGAAACCTCCAAAGCTGGTATGAATGTGATAGAAAAGATCCAGGATTGTAAATATATAAACCTAATAGACAAAATAATAACCCAAAAATGGTTTACTAATATCAAAATTGTGATTAAAAGGAATGCAGTTTCCAAACTACTTCCTTGATAGATTCAGGAGCTGATCTAAATTACATTAATGAAGGATTAATACCAACTAAATACATCAGCCAGACTACCCAAATTCTTAATACTCCCGATGGTAGCAAAATGCTTATTAATTATATAATAACATAAAATATATAAAAGTGGAAGATATTAAACGAGAAAGATTACAACAGAACATAAAATAAACGACATCAAAGTGAGCTATATGAAAACAATAAACTTAAATGAAAACAGCACACTCACATTTCACCGATACAAAAGTTGGTGAACAATCTCAGCTGCTCAGGGATATATTCAGGAACTTCCTTCCAAAAATAGTCACACATATCAATCTCACACTTTTGTAGAAGAAAAGGAACTAGAAAAGAAACTGGATGGCTCGATATACCACCAAATATACAGAGAGAGAGAGGAGACTGTATAAGAGAAAGAGAACTGCATAAGAGAGAGAGAGGAGACTGTATAAGAGAAAGAGAACTGCATAAGAGAGAGAGAGAGGAGACTGTAAAAGAGAAAGAGAACTGTATAAGAGAGAGAGAGCACACTTCAAATTTTGAAAACTCCTGATGCTCAAATTACGGGAGCCTTCCTCCTTTTATAGCCTTCCAAGTGAAATGGATTTGAAAGTATTTAAAATTCGCCCCGACAGCTTTTCAGAGATGCTTATCTTCTATAGTGAAAAGTAGGTAGTGGCTATAGTAGCTATTGTTAGTGGCTACGGTGACGTTATCGATAGTGGCTACAGTGACTTTGTCGGTAGTGGCTACATTGACTGTCGGTAGTGGCTACAGTGACTTTGTCTGTAGTGGCTACAGTGGCTGGGACACGTGTCTTTGATAGAGTGGAGTCGTACTTTAGTTTGAAGAAAAATCAATTCCTGTATAATCATCACCGTTTATCAGACTATAGCCTTCCTGTTCGTCACTTTGAGTGGAGGTGGACATTTTTTCAACATTATCTTTTATTGCACTTCAAAGCTTCATTTTAAGCTCTTCTTTGGATAGGTTGGGGTTTTGTTGCTGTAATATTACAACATATTCTGATATTTTCATTTTTTGTTTTGGGGTGAAACTGAAGGTATAAGTTTCATTTTTATTTTTGTCTGGATTTATGGATTCATTTTTGTAACTGTCCTACCATTTGATATGGATTTGTCTTCTTAATTCGGGGATATAGTCTCACCTATCCATATCATCTTCTGAGACCTGGTAATCCCATTTTAAAATCCACGAGACTTGATATAAAGTCATAAAATATATATGGTAGTCTCTTTTAAGACTTTGTCCATTATATCCAAAGAATTTTTTCTGTGAAATTTGTAGCTCTTTTGACAGAATTTAATTTGTTGATCCCCATATAGAGAACCTATTTTTAAACCAATTTGGGAACTTATTTGGCTCAGTTATTTTGAACTGAATATACCAGCTGTGTAAATTTTTTTGTATTATGGTATGAGAAGACGTCATCCCAAACCTCCATGTATTCAAAGTAATGATAGGATTTAATTTTAAATCCTTTCGCAATGAGGATTCTTGGTTTTAAAGGATCTAGTCCCTATTCTTTGTAATAAATAATCTCTTTGATTTGGATGCATATGTTGCCTGAAATATAAGGTAGCTATCTTAGTTAGATTTTTTAACTGATGATCATTTTATATAATCATCAGAGGAATATATGTTGTTTTTAAATATATGGTTTTAGCATTAGGAGTTTGAGTGCTTATTGGTGTTTGACGGGGAGATAAATCAATATCTTGTATTTGCCTTCTTATTAGAACATTTGGTGTTGATGATGATGCCAGGGATGATCCTGGACTAGGGATTATTTCCATCATCCTCTTTTGTTGACTTCTTTTGCCCTCCTTGCAAGAACTCTCGTGTCAAAAAGTCGAGTAAATAATTGGTGCTTCCATTAATATGTTCAATAGTAAATTCAAAGGTAGAGAGAATACCTAGCCATCTTGCAAAATTTGCTTTGGAACGAGATTTTTTATATCTTTCTGAAGGATGTCCTTGGCTGCTTTACAGTCGGTTCTTATGAGGAATGATATATTAAGCAGGTCACGTTGAAGTTTTGTGACAGCATGGACAATAGCAGGTATCTCTTTTTTCACTGTTGAATAGTTTTGTTGAGCTGGGTTCCAGGTTTTAGAGGTAAACCGGACCAGTTTCTCTTGATTATTCATTTTTTGCTTTAAAACAGCTTCAAGTCCTTATTCTGAGGCGTCTGTCTCTACTATTTTAAACGCTATTGGACTTGATAGGGCTAAGCATGGTAATTCCTTAGCTTTGGTTTTAATTTTTGACTGCCTTGGTATGTTCTTCGTTCCATTCTGGAGGATTCTTTTTCAATCTCTACAATAAAGTTTTTGTATCTACAGCCAAATCTTTATAAAAGTCCAAAATATAATTTAAACAACCAAGGAATCTCTGTAATTCAGTTTTCCTGTAATCACATCTGGAAAATTAGATGCGAATTCTATTGCTCTATCAATGGGAATGATCTTCTTTGGAAAAAATTGTGTCCTAAAAACCTTATTTTTGTCTAAAATAAATTTATTTTTCTCGCAGAAACTACTAAGCCAGCATTTTTTATTGCTTTTACAAATGTACTTAAATGTTTCCAATGTTGATCAATTGATTATGAGAAAACAAGTTTACCATCAATATAAACAATCATGAATTTGGTATAAGGATTAAAACTTTCTTTCATGATATTTTGAAATTCCGATGGTGCATTTTTTAATTCGAAAGGCATAACGTTCTATTCAAATTGTCCAAATAGAACATTAAAAGCAGTTTTATATTTATCTTTTTCGGCAATCTGGAATTGCCAGTAGCCTGATTTATGATCAAATTTTGAAAATATACAAGCGTTTGCTAGTTTATTTAAGAGATCTCTTTTGTTTGGGATTGGATATCTGATCCATCTTAAAACTTTGTTGAGTGGTTTATAATTTATAACCAGTCTTGGAGCCCCTCTTTCTATCTCGGAGGCCTTTTCCACATAAAAGGCTGAGCAGCTCCAGGGTGATGAATTTTTTCTAATAAGCTTTTTGTGTAATAATTCTTTTATTTTCTTTTTACAGATTTCGAGTAACCTATTGTTTATTTGAATAGGTCTTGCTTTAGTAGGAATTTTTCCCTCTCGAAAATCTGGTTCATAGGGAAGTTCAACTATATATTGCTTTCTATCCCAAAAAGCATTGGGGATTTCAACACATATATTTCTTTCCATATCTATTTTCAGATATTTAACTTTATTTTGAATCTCAGGAAGAGATAATTTTTCTTCCACATTTTTGCATTTTATTTCTTCTTTCAGATAATAAAGAAATTTTTCTTTAGAAGAAATCTTATTTTTAATGTTATTGATTTCATGAATTCTAGGCTTATCAATAAAGGTGAGTTAAACCTTATGTCCTTCAATACTAGCTTCTATCCATGTATCCTCTATTTTAATTGGATAGAGCATGTTTAAGAGGAGAGTTTCTAGATAATATAGAAAAGCAGATCCTATAAGTCTTTCGATAATAGTTCTTCTATGAGTGCAATAATATTATCGTCTATTATTTCTTTTTTAATATTATCGTCTATTTCTAGAGAAAATAGAGATGTTCAAGTCCTGCAAAAGGCACCTGACAAAGAAATTTCTGATAGGCTATTATAAAAATAAATGTAAACTTAAAAGAAAAAATAACTCTCTAGAAATAGACGATAATATTAATACTCAATTATTTGAAATACTCCAAATAAAAGATGAAACCTTTGATTCTTCTGATTCAGAAGATGTAATATTAATTGGAGAAATAAATTATGATGATATTATTATCAACAGTTCTAATTCAGACTTTGGTGATAAAAATAACCCAAAAGAAGAAAATTGTCAATGTGATTTTTACAAGGCAATAATGGATATGAATGGATTAAGCATCAATACCCTTACAATAGAAGAAGATATGATTATATATATATATATATATATATATATATATATATATATATATATATATATATATATATATGAATGGATTAAGCATCAATACCCTTACAATAGAAGAAGATATGATTATAGATCTTATCGTTATATATATATATATATATATATATATATATATATATATATATATATATATAATCACTTTGAAATTTTGTCACAGCATGGACAATAGCAAGTATCTCTTTTTTCATTGTTGAATAGTTTTGTTGAGCTAGGTTCGAGGTTTTAGAGGTGAACCGAACCAATTGCTCTTGATTATTTACTTTTTGCTTTAAAACAACACCAAGTCCTTGTTCTGAGGCGTTTGTCTCTACTATTTTAAATGTTGTTGGACTTGATAGGGCTAAGCATGGTAATTCCTTAGCTTTTGTTTTAATTTTTCTGACTGCCTTGGTATGTTCTTCGGTCCATTCTGGAGGATTCTTTTTCCATCTCTGAAAGAAAGATTTTGCATCTACGGCCAAATCTTTAATCACATCTGGAAATTTAGATGCGAATTCTATTGTTGTATCAATGGGAATGATTCTTTACTGGAAAATTTTGTGTCTTAAAAACTATATTTTTGTCTGGCACATATTTATTTTATTGCAGAAACTACTAAGCCAGTATTTTTTATTGCTTTTACAAATATACTTAAATGTTTCCAATGTTGATCAATTGATTCTGAGAAAACAAGTACATCGTCAATATAAACAATCATGAATTTGGTATAAGGATTAAAAATTTCATTCATGATATTTTGAAATTCGGATGGTGCATTTTTTAATCCGAAAGCCACAATTATAACAGATAGGGAATTTCCTCTCTCTCTCTCTCTATATATATATATATATAGAAGATACTATAAAACGTCTATAGGCGAAAATAAATAGTGATTTCACATACGCTCATCACTATCTAAGTTTCATCGCATGGTCATAGTTGTCTAGTAGTATTTCAATTTTAATTTTTTTTAACTAATCCGAATAATCTGAAATTTGGAGCGTGCGTACATCTTAGTGAGGCGCACCATATTAAAATGTAAAAAAAAAAATTCACAAAATATAAATTGACCAAAATACCCCCTAACAGGGGTATTTTTGTCAATTTAAATTTTTCCAATTATTTTTTTTATTTTTTTAATAGGTGCATCTCACTAAGATGTACATACGCTCCAAATTTCAAGTAATTTGGATTTGTAGAAAAAAATGAAAATTGAAACACTACCGACTAATTGTAATTGTGAGATGAAGTCTGGATGGAGATGAGGGTAAGCGAAATAGCAGTTTATTTTCACCTATAGGCCTTGAGATGCAACAACCTTAAAAAAAAACCGTTGTATAGTAATATAATGCAACAACCTTAAAACCATCTTATGGCCATTTGTTTGATCCAAATTTTAAAATATACACTCTTTTCATTCTAATGAAAAATCACATAAAAAGAAAAAATGGAAACACAACATAGAAAATATTTTTTTAGCCTAGTGAGCATATGCCGTTCATTTTGGTGAGATGCTTAGATCTACGCCTTAGAAGAATTTTTTAATTTTCAATTTTTTTGGATGGCTTTATTATCATTAGATGAACAATGTTAAAAAATAAAAAATGATTTTGAGTTTACAAAAGCTAAGATCTTGAAATTCACAAAATGAATGGTCTAGATTCATTTTTGGAGGGAACTCATTTTGACCATATCTACGGTTCAAATTGAGCTTGTTTTTTTTTTAGGGGATTGATTATTGAGATGAAGAGAGTGTGTGTGCAAAATTTGGGGTCATACAATTACCACAAAAATGGTTTTCTAGAAGTGTCTTTGCATTATACTAGGATACAACCGTTCCATTGGATCGTTGCTCACACACACACACACACGTGTATATATATATATATATATATATATATATATATATATATATATATATATATATATATATATATATATATATATATATATATATATATATATATAGGGAAAAAATAGGATTAGCCCACTAGCTCATATGAACATATGAACCGAACATTTCAAATTGAATCTGGGTCGATCTGACGATCACGGATGTCTGGTAATGCTCGAATTCTTTTATTTTTTTTACAAATCCAAATTACTTAAAAATTTAGGTGTGTGTTCTTCTCATCAATTATTCACAAAAAGAATTATTCACAAAAAAAATGATCAAAATACCCCCTGATGCTTTCGGGGGTATTTTGGTCAATTTATTTCATATAAAATAGTTTTTTTGATATTTTTCAAAGATTTACCTATTTTTGATGAACACACACCTAAAATTTCAAATGATCTGAATTTGTAGAAAAAATACTAAAATTTCAACACTACCGGACATCTATGATCGTCAGATCGGCCTATATTTAATCTGAGACGTTGGGCTCATATGTTCATATGAGCTAGTGGGCTAATCCCATATTTTGTTTTATATATATATATATATATATATATATATATATATATATATATATATATATATATATATATATATATATATATATAAATTTGGAAGCATCTACAAAATGCTTATAGGTAAAGTTCTACAGTACTTCACTTACCCCTCATCACCGTCCAAAGTTCTTCACACGATCACAGTTCTATGATTCCCCTACAACATAGAAGTTGTATCCTCCCCCTTATTCAACCGTCCATTATGAATGGAGGGCTAAGATTCCCCCATTCACAACGTCACGTCCCTATACTATTTTATTTTTAATTTTTTTGTATAAGCTATTTTGACACCAAATTTTGAACGTCCATTCCTCTATTAAACTCACACTAGCGAAAAATATAAAAAAAATATTTTCAATAAAATAAAATGACCAAAATACCCCTAAAAGATTCAAGGGGTATTTTGATCATTATATTTTATCGAAAAATTATTTTTAATATTTTTTATAGGTGCGCCCCAATGAGAAGATGGAAAGTATCAAATTTCAGATTCATACAATTTTTATAAAAAAAAACTAAAAATAAAATACTTTGAGACGTCAGATCTAAGATCAAAAGGTGAGTGGCTTTCTTGAACAAAATTGGATGGCTGGATGGCAGGGGGAGATAAAACTTATATGCTGGGGAAAGCATAAAAACAATTGCATTAATGATATTTATCTCATTAAGATTTGTAAAAAAAATATTAAAGTTCAAACACTATTATACATCTGTGACCATGTGATAAACTTTGTACGATGATAAAGCCGTAGGTGAAGTACCGTAGAACTTCACCTATAGGTGTCTTGTGGTGTTATATATATATATATATATATATATATATATATATATATATATATATATATATATATATATATATATATATATATATATATATATATATATATATATATATATATATATATATATATATATATGCGTTGAGATGCACATGAATAAAATATAAAACAAATAATTTGAATGATAATAATTACGTAAAATACCCCTATAAAGTTTCAAGGGTAATTTCATCATTTTATTTTATGTTTATTATTTGTTAATATTTTATTTTGATGTTAATTGGTCATATTTACATACGTCCCAAAGTTTAGATAAATCTAATTAGTTCAATAATTATAATAATTCAAATACTATCGGACAATTGTGACCGTGTGCTGAACTGTGGACGGTGATGAGGTGTAGGTGAAATACTGTAGAACTTCATCGATAGGCATTTTGTAGATGCTTCCATCTCTCTCTCTCTCTCTCTCTCTCTCTCTATATATATATATATATATATATATATATATATATATATATATATATATATATATATATATATATATATATATATATATATAGAAAAAGTTTATATAGAGCCAAGGCTCTAAACAATCAAATTAGAGAGCACCTCAAAAATTTCATTAAAAGTGATTGTTTTGATGCCCAAATACCTTCAAATTGATCATCTCGACGTCAAGATGCATGGACATAAGAAAAAAATGGATTTCAAGTTTTAAAAATAGTGCATCTTGCAACATATTTTTTGACTCTCAATTTTCAAGATTTTCATAGATCTGCTCGATCTAAACTATTTTTAAAGTTTCAAATTACATAATTAGTTATGAAAATATATTTTAAGGCTATCACAAAGATTTCAAGTATTGAAACCACATTTCTCGATACTATTTGAGAATACACTCTACTTTGATTGTTTAGAGCCTCGGTTATATACAAACCACACTGTATATATATATATATATATATATATATATATATATATATATATATATATATATATATATATATATATATATATATATATATATAGAGGGTGCAATTTGTATATATATAATTTGTGGCTCTAAACAATCAAAGTAGAGCGCACCCTCAAATATTGTAGATAAATGTGGTTTCAATACTTGAAATCTTTGTCATAGCCTTAAAATATATTTCTATCTCTAATTATAAAATTTTAAGCTTAAAAAATAGTGTAGATCGAGCAGATCTATAAAAAACTGAAAATCTTGAAAATTGACGGTCCAAAAATGCGCTACATGACGCACTATTTTCATGACTTGAAATCTATTTTTTTTTCTCACATCCATGCTTCTTGATGTAAAGATGATCAATTTGAGGATATTTGGGCAATAACACAATCTATTTTAGTGAAATTTCTAAGGTGGGATCTAATTTAATTGTTTAGAGCCTTAGCTCTATATATATATATGGGCAATAATTTCATGCAACCGTTGTATGGTAATATGATGCAACAACATTAAAAAACCATCTTATAGCTATTTTTTTTATCCAAAATTTAAAATATACACTCTTTTTCATTCTAATGAACAATTGGAAAAAAAGAAAAATTGAAAACACAATCTAGAAAGTATTTTGTTAGCCCAATTAACATAGGCCGTTCATTTTGATGAGGTGCTTAGAACTAGGCCTTGAAATGATTTTTTTCATTTCCAATTTTTGTGGATGGCTTTATTATCATTAGACGAACAATATTAAAAAAGAAAAACAATGATTTTCAGTTTATAAAGGCTAAGATATTGAAATTCATAAAATTAATGGTCTAGATTCGTTTTTGGAGAGGACTCATTTTGACCTTATGTAGGGTTCAAACTGAAATTTGTTTTTAAGTGATTGATAATTGAGATGAAAAGAGTGCGTGTGTAAAATTTGAAGTCATACAAATACCACAAACATGGTTTTCTAGAAGTGTCGTTGTATTATACTATGATACAACCGTTGTATTGGATTATTGCTCTATCTTTATATATATATATATATATATATAAAGAGAGAGGGAGAATTCAGCCCACATATTTTATTTTATGGATTTGTTTATCTTTGTTCAAAATGCCGTGCAAGGGGATTCCTTCGCATGTTTGGATAAGGATAGAGAGTATTGATTCCCTTTATTTTATGCCTAATTTCCTTCTAAGGTATGGCGTCTCTAGAATAACTTTAATGGACATTAAAAAATTGATTATACCGTACCATTTGCCCAGGGGATGGAGCCACAATGTGGCATGAAAAGGTCCATTCCTAGGTTAACACCTCAAAAACAAAAAAGAAAAAAAAATTAATAGACCAAGGTGAACATCATTATCATGTGAAGGGATTCTTTTGCCTTTGATTGCACAATAGGTGAACATTAGCATGTAAAGGGAGTCCCTTGGAAACTATGATCCCTCCCCTCACGTAAAACGAAAAATATAATGAGAGGTGATGGTGAGTTGTGCTTTCGTATATTATTTGTCCGAAAAGTATAAAACAACATTATTTATTTTTTATACAAGGTGGTCACATTAATGTTGACTATCGGATGTGATATTGGGTGGTTGCAATTATTCCATTGACGAAGCTCAAAATTCAAAAGAACTTTTTTTTCAAACTTTTTGACACATTTAAGCTATCAAATTTCACATCAAATAGTTGTAAGAAATTGTAACTACCTTGTATCAAAAGTAAATTGTCTCATTATATACAATCCCTTATTTGTCATCCTTTTCACTTTCTTTGAATGAAAAAAGATGCTTGCGATTACTTTATTAGAATAGATTAGTTATTTTAACTTCGTGATTATTTAATTGTTTGGATCATCTTTTCATAGTGATCGGAATATCCTAAAATTCGAAAATTCTAGATCATAATTACTGACTAAATTACCCTCACAATATATTATATACTAACAGTTTAAAAATACCTAGAACACCATAAGGCGGCATATTTTTATGCAGTATCGCAATGAGAAAAGGTGATTCCATAAAATTTGTCAAAACAAATAAAATAAATAAATCCAAGAGAACAACGAATGTTCCATATTAATAACTTGAAAAGTACATAAAGAGATTGTTTACTCTTACTAGACCGAGTCACAATCACTCTTGTTCTCAAATTTCAAATTGGATGGTTGGGATGATTATGAGCATATTATTAACTACATCAAAATTTCAAAAAAACATTCTCGAACCTTATGACACCCCAAGCTATCTAATTTGATGTCGAATTGCCGGTAGCAATTGTGGCTTCCTTTTAACAAAGATAAATAGTCTCATAAATTACAATCCCTAATTAATATACTTCAACCAAAGGAACCTTTAAATTGCCATGTTGTTGATCCCGAAAGTTGATACAACGTTGCTCTCTCTCTCTCTTTCCCCCTCCCCCCGCATCTATTTACCCCAAATGTCGAGGCTAAAGTATCCTACACAAAATTTGAAAATATGTAAATTTCGAAGTTTGACTAATAAGGTTTTGTTTGGATCTTTGCAAATCTAATCATCGAAGTGTTCGACATCTATAAACAGTTCAATAAAAGTCGTCAAGAAAAAAGGTAAGAGATATGTCGAAAAAATACAATCATTAAGAGATAGTACGCACATGTAAATATTTATTAGTGTTTATCATTGTATGTGTATGAATGGATTCAAACAAATAGCTCTAACAACAATATTCACTTGCTAACTCTTCCATGCTTCTCCGTTCGACGAATTTGTTTGTGCTTGATTAAAAAAAAGTATTTCACATCTTTATTGTATGAGATAGTGAATGTAATTAACAAGGCATCTATAGATACTTAGGAACTGTTTGATCCCTAGAAATAAAATAAAACTCTATTTACGGATATACCCTAATAGAATGATAGTTGAAATACTTTTGAGTTTGTTCTGTCTTCTTTGCATATTTCAACTTAAAATCAACCCAACAATACTCTACACCTAACAAATAAGCTCCAACCTTGAAAATTAATGGACTTCATGCCATTCACAGTGACGGTTTGGAACAAGGTAGATTACTAACTTTCCAGGAAATAGGTGGGGGGATTCAAACTTTATTCCTATCAAAATCCAATAGGGCAATTTTTTATTAAGTCCACAATGTTGGAAATTGCACCATATGCCCCTAAAAACCTTAGTTCCACCCATAGTCACGGCATAAAGTCACTGTTTCTTCATTTCTAGCCCCCTGAGCGGGCAATCCACCTCCAAATTGTATTTTGGTTGATTTGCAATAATTTTGAGCAAAAACGTCAAAGATTTGAAGGGATTTTCACTCATTTTGTGACGAATTTCCAACATTCCGATTTTTTGTGTCTTTTCAAATATAATTCCCTCAGTTGTTGGATCCCAATGTTTCTTATTACGGCTACCAAAATTCATAGGCCTCGATCCGACAATGGTTTTCAACAAAAACATTGCTCGGAAACTCTATGCATTGAGTGAGTTATGAGTATTGCGAGTGTCCAAAGCCATGATTTATAGGAAGATCTCAAAATTGGACTCTAATCACTGCCATTGTCGCCCATCATCCTCAAGTTGATCAGTACTTTTCATAAATTTACGGAAAAATTTATTGAATCGAGAACCCCATCCACCAAGTTCCATTCAAAAATGCATACCGGATTGGGAGAAATCGGCAGAAGAATGGGCATAGATCATTGGTTAAAAAAATTGCCTGAAAGGTAAAAATGACCCAATTTCACTCAGCTTTTCATCATCGTTTGGCATCAAAACATCCTTAAAGTATGCATCATCAGAAATCCCTCATCGAGTAGAACAACATTCTCAAAGCTTGGATTAAAGTACCATGCGGCTTGAGAGAAATCAGCGCATGAAAATTGCCTAAAATAATAGTTTCGGAAGATTTTTTCCCATCGGTAAATAGTACAACTTAAAATTAACCCTTCAATAGTATGAGGCAACATGAAGCTTTTTGTGAAGTCCAAGGACTCTTAGAAACTGTACAATAGCATGAGGCAACATTAAGGGGGTGAGTTTCTACATAAAGCCCAAGGACTCTTTGAAACTGTCCTTTTGTAAAAGAAAATTATTTCATGATCGGTCCAAAAAGTATAAAGCATCCATCTTAAAGATAGATATAAGTAGGTGTTCCATCTAAAAGCAATGGAAACTAATGATCCAATTTTTTTCGTATTAGAGTTATTATTTTTAGTTTTTTAAATTTAATTATTTTTTCATATTTATGATCTCCATGTTAGAGATTACATGTCCTTAAAAATTAAGTCCAAAAATTAATCTAAAAAATAGATTTATTAATAGGCCCGCATTTCTACCTATGCGGGTTTGGTCCATTGAAACCGGGTCCGTTTGTAAAACCTATCAAATGTTTGTCAGCATCATGCCATGGTGTGTATTTGAGGGTTTCCAGCGACGTGCTAGATTTTTAGAAAGTTTTAGACGGATCGGGTAACATATTCGAGGAGCGCCTCTATCACTTTTCCAACTTTTACATACTCCACAACCGTGAACCATGCCATTTGAAAGTTAACTTGCCATATATTTATGAATGTATAGAAACCAATTATTTTGAATTGGACTACAATGTAGACAAAATACAAGCCAATACAACTTGAATTTTTTAAGTACATATGAAATTACAACTTCCAAAATCAAATCAGAACAAGATCACTGTAATGATACTGAGCTATTGACTTCTAAATACACTTAAATGTGAGTATACAACTCAATTTGAGTCTTTTACATGTGAACAAAATAAGCCATAAAAGGAGATAATCAAACTACACATGTATAGTGTGTATTTGAAAATTTAGTGCCACTCAAACTTACGTTGATATTTATCTTGAATCCCTAATTTTAAGGGATTAGTTTTTTTTAATTTAGGTTCCTATTCATTTGGGTAGAGCCTATTATTTAGGATCTAAGTTTATGGATAAGTCCTACTTATATTAGGATGGAGCCTTAGGTCCACAAGTAGATAAAGATAAAGCTAAGTTTCATAACTTTGTAGGAAAATATTCATATCTTTGGGGTTTGCTTTTTCTATATAATGGATTATTTAGAGACAGAAAAAATCTAAAAAAATAGAAGGAAAGTTTTTAGAGTTTTTTTGCAGAGAGAGAAAATTGTAGAGAAGAAGGCTTTGTGGGAGATTGAATCTCTGGTTCTCTCAAGTAAGTTGCTTTGTAATTTTTTTTTTTTGATTTAGTGAAAAACATCGACCGTCTTCGCTTGTGGATGTAATCACATATGTGATGAACCACATAAATCCTGATTTTTTTTATGTTGTTATTTCCTGTTTTATTTTTATTACTTATTATTTGTTTTTGTCGATTTTTTTTTCTCATACTTTATTTGTCAAAATCAACATGTCGGGTATAGAGATTTTGCGCACAACAAGTGGTATCAGAGCCTTGGTTTGGGGTTTTCGGTATAGCAGTAAAGGTTTCGAATGCAAAGTTCGAGGTGGAGAAATTTGATGGCAAAATAATTTTGGAATTTGGCAAATCAATGTTCAGGATTTGCTAATGCAACAAGGTTTACATAAAGCCCTGATAGGAAAGTCGAAAAACCATAATCTATAACGGATGAGGATTGGGGAGACTTTGATTTGAGGGCTATGAGCACTATTCGATTGTGTTTATCGAGTGAAATGCTATTTAATATCATCAATGAGAATTCAACATCAAGTCTTTGGTCGAAGCTTGAGAGTTTGTATATGACAAAGTCCCTCACAAATCGATTGTTTCTGAAGCAAAAACTGTACACCCTGCAGATGAATGAAGGCATAGATATCCATGAACGCGTAAATTATTTTAATAAATTTATTTCTGAATTATTGAATATTGGTGTTAAAGTGGACGATGAGGATAAAATATACTTTTGTTATCCTCACTGTCTCATTCGTATGAGCATCTAGTCACAACATTGATCTATGAAAAATATATCATAGAGATGGAATAAGTGACTTCGACTCTTCTATCTAATGATTTAAGGAAGAGAAATGATAATGCTCAGCCACATACAAATAGTTTAATGGCTAGAGGGAGATCTGTTGAGAGTAGTGGAAAGAGACATGAAAGACAGCTGGTCTATATCTAAATCCAGATCAGGAAAATATAATATTTATTGCAATTACTGTAATAAAAAATACATATTAAGAAATAT
Source organism: Amborella trichopoda (assembly GCF_054954075.1). Classification (NCBI taxonomy): domain Eukaryota; kingdom Viridiplantae; phylum Streptophyta; class Magnoliopsida; order Amborellales; family Amborellaceae; genus Amborella; species Amborella trichopoda. Next base: position 19,078,421 of record NC_142344.1, read on the forward strand.
TGTTGGAAACTCAAAGAGAAAGAAATACAAGCTTTTGAAGCAGCCAATATAGTTGATGGAAGCTCGGTAATTGGAACAGATAAAGTGTTGCCAATCTCGATAAATTGTGACCACTCTAAAGATTCGGGCTCTTTATTCAGGATGTTCCTATCATCTGTGCCATCAACGAGCTTGGTTCACCACATACAAGAGCGTTGATGATGGATCAGTTTTGATGGGAAATGATGCAGCTTACAAAACCATTAGTATTGAGACAATTACTATCAAGATGTATGATGGAGTTATCAGAACCTGATGTTAGACACGTTCTAGAATTGAAGAAGAATATTATTTCTCTAGATACCTTAGACTTCAATGGCTGCAAATTTGTTGGAGAAAGTAAAGTTTTGAAGATTCTTAAGGTTTCTCTAGTTGTGATGAAATGCAAGAAGATCAGACTAAATTTATATGTGCTGCTTGGGAATATTATCACAGAAAGAGCAGCTATTTCCATATCTGATAATAGTGATTCTGATTTGACTCAATTGTGGCATATGCGATTGGGTCACATGGGATAAAACGCTTTGGTTGAACTTAGCAAACGCCAATTGATCAATGGCATGAAGAACTACAAAGTTGGACTTCTGTGAGCACTGTATTTATCGTAAGCAGTGTAGGGTGTAGTTTTGCAAGTCAGAACGTACCACAAAAGTCATTCTTGATTATATTCATTTAGATGTATGGGGCCCTGTCTCGGTTGATTCAAAAGGTCGATCTCTATACTTTGTTTCCTTCATAGATGATTTCTCAAAGAATGTGTGGATTAACAGATTGAAGAAAAAGACAGTCATATTTAATACATTCAAAAATTGAAAAACTATGGTTGAAAGACAGACTGGAAAGAAGGTCAAGTGCTTGAGGTTTGATAATGGTGGAGAGTACACTTCAGCGGAGTTTATGAATTTTTACAAGAGCGAATGAATTGTTCGTCACTTCACCACTTCTAAGATGCCACAATAGAATGGAGTTGCTAAGAGCATGAACATGACACTTCTAGAGAATGGCAGTAGCATGTTGAGTAATGTTGGTTTGTCAAAGGATTTTTGGGCTGAGGTAGTTAATATGGTGTGTTACCACGTCAACAGGTCATCATCTACAATAATCGACTGCAAAATACCACTAGAGGTATGGTCTAGTAAACCGATTGCTTATTCTCATTTAAAATGTTTTGGCTGTCTTGCTTATACTCATGTGAAGGATGATAAGTTGCGCCCTATATCAAAGAAGTGTATTTTCTTTGGTTATACTAATGGCGTTAAGGGCTATAGAATGTGATGCTCAGATCCTAAGTCACCTAAATTTCTTGTCAGTTGTAATGTTAAGTTTGATGTGTCTGCCATATTAAAGCACATTCAGAAAGGTGCAGAAAAAAAAAATCGCAGCAACAGTGATGTAGTTGAGGTGGAGTTAACAACTCCAAAAAATACTCCAAATTATATGCCAAAATTCCCTGTGAGAGAGTGGAGGAAGATGTTGACCATGAGGAGGTCGTTGAATCTACTCCACTTGAGGAAGAGCCTCAGTTTGGAAAGGAAAAAGAGGGTAAAAAAGCCAGTCGTGCAGTATAATTTTGAGGATATGGTGGCTTATACATTGGCTACTACAAGCCAATAGCCATCCAATTTTAAAGAAGCTACACAGAATAATGACAGTAGTAGGTAGAGTGAATCCATGAATGAAGAAATGAAATCTCTTCAGAATAATTGTACTTGGGATCTCGTGAAGTTGCTTAAATACAAGATAGCCATTGGTTGTAAATGAGTTTATAAGAAGAAAGATGGGTCACCTGAGACTGGTAGTGATCGATTTAAGGTACATTTGGTTGCAAAAGGTTATGTACAGAAAAAAAATGTTGACTATAATGATGTTCTCTCTCCTGTTGTGAAACACACTTTTATTCGGGTGTTACTAGCCATGGTAGCATTGTTTGATTTGGAGTTAGAGCAGCTTGATGTCAAGTCTTCATTCCTTCATAGAGAATTAGAAGAACAGATTTATATGACTCAGCTGGAAGGGTTTATTGTTAAAGGAAATGAGGACCATGTCTACACGCTGAAAAAGTCATTGTATGGCCTAAAACAGTCTCGTAGGTAGTGGTACAAGCATTTTAATACATTCATAATTGGACACAGGTATGTTAGAAATAAGTATGATAACTGTGTCTATTTGAAGAGAATTATTGATGATTCGTTCATCTATTTATTGCTCTATGTAGATGATATGCTTATTAGTGCGAAGAATTCTTCCAAATTCAATAAATTGAAGACTCGGCTTGCCAGAGAATTTGAAATGAAAGATTTAGGCTAGCAAAGAAAGTGTTGGTATGGAGATTTGCAGAGATCGAAAGTTATGTAAATTGCGGCTATCTCAGAAGAAGTACATTGTGAAGGTCCTCGGTAGATTCGGGGTGAAAAATTCAAAGCCCGTAGGAATTCATCTTGTTGTGCATTTCATATTTTTGGCATTATTATCTCCAAGTTCAGATGCTGAAAACGAATACATGTCACATGTTCTCTATGCGAGTGCAGTTGGAAGCATTATATATGTAATGGTTTGCACTCAACCAGATATTTGTCATGTTGTTAGTGTTGTTAACAAGTATATGGTTACTCCAGGAAAGGAGCATTGACATGCGGTAAAATGAATTATGTGTTACCTAAAGGGTACTCAAATGTGGGTCTGGTGTTTGATAGAGATAACAAGTTTGGTGACAAAGTTGTTGATTATGTTGATGCTGACTTTATAGGTGATTTCAACTATAAGTAATCTACTACAGGTTATGTGTTTACACTTGCCGGAGCTCCAATAAGTTGGAAGTCGATGCTACAAACTACAATTGCATTATCTATGACTGAAGCAGAATACAAAGCTATTACTGAGGCAGTGAAATAAGCCATTTGGCTTAGAGGGCTTGTAAGCGATTTAGGCTTATGACATGATGAAACTATTATTTGTTGTGATAGTTAGAGTGCAATACATTTGGCGAAGAACCAAGTATATCATGCAAGGACGAAGCATATTGATGTCAGATATCTTTTTTTTCGTGAGATCATAGCTGCAGGTGATATCTTATTACAAATGATTGACAATAAGAAGAATGTTGTAGATATTTTGACAAAGCTGGTTCCATTACAGAAGTTCAAGCTATGCTTGGACTTGACTAATGTGTTGCCAAGGTAAGGGCCTATGGGGGCGTGTGTGGAACAGACGATCGATAGAAATCTCTTTTATAATTCAAACTAAGGTGGAGATCTGTTGATATTTATTTTGAATTCTTGAATCCCTAATTTTAAGGGATTGGTTTCCTTTAATTTATGTTTCTTATTTATTTGAGTAGAGCTTATTATTTAAGATCTAAGTTTATGGATAAATCATACTTAAATTAGGATGATGCCTTAAGTCCACAAGCAGATAGAGATAAAGTTAAGTTTCCTAACTTTATGAGAAGAAATAGAGCCCCACGTACCACCTCTTTGGGGTTTGATTTTTCTATATAATGGGTTATTTAGAGAGAGAAAAAGATAAAAAAAAATAGATATAAAATTTTAGGAGTTTTTTGTAGAGAGAGAAAATTGTAGAGAAGAAGGCTTTGTGGGAGATTGAATATCTGGTTCTCTCAAGTAAGTTGCTTTGTAATTTTCTTTTTTTGATTTAGTGAAAGACATTGATCGTCTTTGCCTATGGATTTAGTCACATTTATGACGAACCACGTAAATCATGATGTTCTTTTTTTGTTATTTATTTTCTTGTTTTATTTTTGTTGCTTGTTGCTTGTTTTTGTTGATTATTTTTTCTCGTACTTTATTTTCCAAAAATCAACCCGTCGGGTTTAGAGCTTTCACACACAACTTACAAGGCAAAATAATAGATCAACAAACTGATAAAAACTCATCACATTATATCTCCATTGCATCAACAATGCAATATGACCATGGGAAGCCAATCAGAGCTATTGGGTTCCCGATTTATGGCATTGGGTCTTATTTGAAATGTGCCATTGAGTGACATGCGCTGACATATCACAAAATCAAGCAAATTCATCATCTAGGAAGTGGAAAGCCAAGCATATGCTGAGACACACTTAAAACATAAGTATGGTTTCTATAAGGTTGCAACCTTAAACAATCCAATTAAGGTGCACCTCCAAATTTTATTATAACATGTAATTTTGGTATAAAACATTCTTAGGATTATCTAAAAACTATTTTCATATCTATTTATGAAATTCTAAAGTTACAAAATAGTTAAAATCAAGTAGATCTATAAAGATATGAAAATCTTGAAAATGGACAGTCTAGATAATGCGCTGCAAGATACATTATTCTTAGGACTCAAAATCCTTCCCTTTTTTTTTTTTTTTTTTTAATATTCATGCATGTCAATGTTAAGATGATAATTAGATGGTTTTTTAGCGTTAAAAAAAACTTTTCTAATGGATTTTTGAGGTGCATACTTAATTATACAATTTAAAGTTGCAACCTTATATGAACTTTTTCTTTAAAACATTGAAGGATTTATAGAGACCTAAAGATCAAACCAAGTGGAAAAATTATGGGAGAAAGCTCTCAAAACACAACCGCTTTAATTGAGTTCACAATTCGGTTCATAAAATTTTGACATAGTCTCATCTTATAAGACCATCAATTCAAAGGATAAAAAATAAGATCTAATTGACTGATATGATCATAAAAATCTCAGAGAAATCTCAACCAAAATTATTTCAAAATTCAGTGAAGAAAGCTCATGAAAACTATGTTAGCATATGCATGGATGAAGCCTTTAAGTATATGGATCAAAAGAGATCAATGAAGATTCAAAGGATGAAAGCTCTAATCATCAAAGGTTGAAGAGATGTTGTAATTGAGAATTTACAGAAAGGAGAAACTTAATAGATCAATGAAAATGGAAGAGAGTTGACTCAATTATTGAAGCCTTGAAGACTACATCATTTATGGCTTGAATATGAACTTTAAATCATTATTAATGGAATATAGTTTAAGACCTTCAACGGAGCTTTCTCTCATCTTAACTTAAAAGAAGGATTTTTAGAGAGAGAAAAGAAGAGGGAGACTTGCTTTGGACGTGTTATAAAATGGGAGAAGAGAGAGAAACGTGCGTACCACTTTTGGAGGGAAAAAGTGTAAAGTGAACTCATATGAGAAATGAGGGATCACTAGGTATTTATAAGGTTCTAACCCTCAAGTGTAGAGATGCTTCTAGATGAATGAATCTTGGTCATCTATGTCATTTAATAATGGCTACAAAGAGAGGCTTGATCCCAGCCCACCATCTACCATCATACCATCAAGATACGAGGTATGGATTTCAACAACTTTGTCCTCATTTAATTCACTCCAATTTCTCTTTTTATTAAAATACCCATACTCTTTGCATTTAATAAAACTAAAACCAAAATGGAGGGTCTACTGTTATTGTAAGTCATCAAATATTTAAGCAAAAACTAAATCTCAAAAGTTTCCTCCATTTTAAAAGAGCATGTGGGACTAATGAAATCTTGGCATATAAGCTAAGTGATTACTTGCACATTTAACTTGTACCAATAGGGTTGGGCTTGTAGTTACAAACCCTATACCCCTTCTAGTATCCTCAACATATGCGTACAAACCCTTTACTTTAAGCATTAAACATGTGCTAAAATAAAATTTTCAAAAACTAAATATTTCACAAAATACCATAAGTCATTGTCTTTCAGTTAAATCATCAAACTACATAAAGACATGGGGATCCCTTGAGGGGTTAATGTCACCCCCATGTTATCTCCACAGGGAGTGGCTATGGGACCCCCCAAACCAACACGTGGACACCCATTTGCCATTTGGGTGTCTCGTGAGGCTTGCGGGACTATCCTTCTTTGTCATTACGTCAAAATAATTTTGAAAATCAAATTTTTTTTTGCCTAGAATTATCCATAAACTTTTTAAAAAATCGATAAAAATCATTTTAATAATTTTCCATCAAACGAAATCATTTTTCTATTGTTTAAAAATATTTACAAGGTAAATTAGGATCATTGAAATTGAATTACAAAACAAAGCACCTTCGATATGACCTAACAGGCTCATGACCAACAATGTATAATCAACGACTCATGATCTCAGCTTGTCAAAGTCAATCCAATGTGTTACTCTAAATCCCCAAATATAAGTGGAATTCAAGTGCACCTTTAGGGGACATGCACAGACATGGGGCACACGTTCCTCTTTTGATAGATGTACATTGCTCTAACCAGTAGATATCTGGAAGAGCAGCTTCCTATGCATTGTGAATTTATATGCACATGCTACGCGAAGGTTCTTAGAGTCAGAGATTTAGACCAATGTCCTCTATTGGCCCTAACCTTCCCATATGGGTTTTTTAGTCGTTGAGCTCATACGTAAATCGTACTGCCCTGGCCCATCACTTAGTGATGAGGCACAAATATAAGATCCTGACTAGGAGGTAACCTTCAACCCTCTTGATACCTCCCATGCATATAAATCCTTTTCATGACTTATTGGAGTTTCATGACTCTTGGTCCTAACGCACCTATATGCTAGAGTCATGTCTCTCGTTTTACTCCCATGATGTTAAGAGTCATTAAAAATGTCAGAATTTAAGGCCTTGAAAGAACATGATTCCAACAATATTGGTCTTTTCTTCATTGATTTGAGCTAATTTCTAGGTATATCTTGGGGCATTTAGCACTATCTTCGGGCTCAATTTTGGGTTGGTATGTGTCCATCTTACCTCGCTTTGATCATGGTCTTTTATTAGGTACTCTATAATAGCTTTGTGCGTAACAGACTATAGTGCCGAAGCCTTTATTTATAGGGTCCTCAAATATAAAAAATGAGGATCTCGAAAGTATGCATCGGTTTGGGGGCCCTTCTACCATCCTCTACATTTCCTATTGTCCTTCAGCATGTATGTACCGCATTCTTGTGGAGTATACAACCGCATATATCAATGATGGATGGGTTGTACTTTTGCTGGGGACCGCCACTAACTCCATCTTTTAAGGACTTATGTGATGTTCTCATGCTCGAATTCCTGTCCTTCAGCTTCAAATGGGCCTTTTGGTATTGGGGTTTCTCTGTGGGTAAAAGATACACCCAAACAAGTTCTACTATCGACGATCCAATTGTGATAGAACATAGGATTATATGCAACCACCAATAATTCGTCTCCAATGAATCTAGATTCCGAACTCTTCAACTTCATTAGCTTCAATCTTAGATTCTCTTTGCCTTTTGTCTCTTGCATTAGGATCTTTCGAAGAATTTACCATTTTCCTATTAAGACAATACTTCTTTATATGACCGACTTTCCCACCAAACCAACATATTTCCTTATTATTAGACTCCCTTGTTTTTTATTAAAATTTTGAATTTCTTCTTGAATGATTTATTAATGAATCACCACGTTCATTCAAGTGACCCCTAGCCATAAGGGTTTTTATCTTTGATTCCACCGAACTACCCAAATATGCTTTATTTCAAAGTTCATTGGCAATGAAAGCACTATAAACCAAGCTTAAATCGAGGGAATTTTCTTTATTACAACTCAACGTAGTAACAAGGTTGTCATAGGATTCCAACAATCTTCAAAGTTACGTGAACGTCTTATCCTCATCCTCCACTTTTACTCCATTACTTTCAAGTTATCTAATAATCTCATTCAAATGTTCTAAAACTTTTGCACCCTCTTCACCTCTTTCATCTTCTTAGAGTAAAAAATTTTTAAAATAAATTTTGGTTTGTGAGTGATTTTGTCACAATAAAATTTTTTAAAAAGAAAATTTTCTTTGTGAGTGATTTTGTTTGATATATAAATTCTAATTTTTCTTATAAATCTTTTACTTTTTCTTCTACAGCAATATTTAACAACACTTCATTAGTTAAACATAAGCGATTAGTGACTTATGCCCTCCTATCATGTTTATCCCAATCATCATTGGATATATTTTCGATTTCTTTTCTTTTCTAAGTAATACCTTGTGTTGCCTTGATGTATCAATGAATCTTAAATTTTTAATTTTCAAATTTCAAAATCTTCTATGCCATTAAACTTTTCCACCTCAAACTTGTGAGTTATTATTTTCTCAAATACTGCGCAATTTCCTTGAGCTCTCATATCACTTGTCAGTAAAACATGATAACTCAAGTTGCTAGTTGATGTAGTGAGCTCCCAAAAACAACAATCCCAACACCGCAAAAAGCAATGTCCCAAAAACCAACATACATTCTTATTATTAGGCACCTTCAAGTTTCTTCCTTGAGCTCTGATACTACTTGATGGCTAATCAAGCTAACCCCAATCCCAACTTGATGTGGTGAATTCCTTAAAACAATAAACCCAACACCTCAAAAGTGACTTGCTTATCACTAACAAGTCGATTGCAAGAAAACCAAATGTTTTAAAATAATAATGTGCAACAGATTTGGGAAAAATATACAAGAACCAAACAACAAGTATAATGGGAATTCAATAAACTATAACACAAACGCAAAACAAAGACCACACAATAGGTTATATGGTTCACCCAAAATGGGTTATATCCATGAGCCATGGGCAAGGATACATTTACTATCAAGGAAGATATTACAAATTTTATAGGTCTCTTCAGTTAGGTCTTAATGGCTAAGAAAGCTGAAATCGACCTTTGCTAACCACAAAAACACCATCTATTAACCAAATTCTTAGATCTTGTTAACCAACTATGTCACTACAAAGAAATGCTAATAAATCTAGTCCAATGCAAGAGCACAATAATTCTAGAGTTCACCAATAGATGTGAAAAATCCCCCATCTCTCTTCCCCAAAACCTCTCTTGACTATGATCTTTTCTCTCTCGAAAACGACTTATGCAGTAATGTTGGTGGTGAAACGCCCTCAATTTGCTTTCTTCAATGACATATATAATATGGATAGTATCTTAGTGGCATAAAAATGCATACATACAAGGCGGAAAGAGCAAAAACCGGGTTTTCTACGCAAAATAAACTTTGAAAACGCATATGACAACGTAGATTGGCATGTTCTACATGAAATCTTAGGGGAGATGGGTTTTAGATATCTCATATCAACTTATTTCTCTATCTTTTTTCATAGAAAATCTTGTGATTATTTTAAAGCATCATAAGGCATTTGGCAGGGAGACCCTTATCCTCCATATTTGTACACTATTGCGGCTGAAAGTTTCAGTACTATGCTGAATTTTGTAGTAAGTGGAGGCCTTATTTCTAGAATTAATGTTGGTAGACAAACAATGTCTCATTTACAGTATGCAAATGATATTTTTATCCTTTACAACCCAGAAGAACAAGAGGTAAGGAATTTGTGGGTGTTTTTAAAGTGTATGAAATAGCCACAGGTCTCAAAGTAATTTTGGAAAAGACCAATCTGATTTGGATTGGATGTTCATAAAACTTGGTTGCTTCTTTGATAGAAATTCTTGGATGTAGGGTTGGTAAGTTTCTTTGCAAGTATTTGGGTATTCCTTTATATGGATGAAAATCGTTGGGTGGCTTTATGAGATTTCATAATTTAAAAGATTAAATAAAAAATTGGACCTATGGAAGTCTAAAGTATTGTCTTTTGGACGAAGATCTACTCTTATTAAGTCTACTTTGTCTAACCTGCCCATTTAATTTATGCCCATTTTCAGAATGCCGAAGCAAATGGTGAAGACTTTGAAAAACATCTTGAGATCTTTTTTATGGGACAATGTAGGAATAAGAAAAAAACTGAAACTTGTGAATTGGGAAAAAGTATGCACTTCTAATAGGGATGGGGTCCAGGAGTTAAAAAGCTCAAATTGATGAAAACTAGCCTATTGACTAAGAGGTTGTGGCACTTCTAAAATCAAAGCATGGTTAATGGGGAGAGGTATTAAAAGAGAAATATGGGATAGATGTGTTGACTGGCCTCATTAAAATACCAAGATCTAAGGCTGATTTTCCAAGTATTTGGAGAGGAATTGATGCGTGCCGATCACTATATCTTAGTAATTGTCAGAAAGTAGTTGGACAGTGAGATAAAACTTTGTTTTGGTTTGATAAGAGGTTGGGAGACCTTGTGCTTCGAGATTCTTTCCCTGAGGTCTTCTCCAAAGTTACCAATCCTTTGACCTCAGTAAAAGATCTCAGAGGGGCTAGTTTTCCTAACTCTTCAAGGAGTGTTGTTTGCAGATGTAGGAGAGTCATAGACTCTTTCATGAGTTGCAATTCTTATGAATTTGTTGCATACTTTCTTTTAAGTTCCCAATAAAGATGATCAATTGGTGTATGACCTCACAACTTCGGGGATTTTTTAAGTTAAGTTTATCGACTACAGTATGAGGAGACTTGAAGAGTAACTAATCATAGTTTAGCAAGAATATGGAATTTGGAGGTGCCGCTGAAGGTTCAGTTATTTTTGTGGGTAGCTTTTTAAACGATGTTGCCTGTTGTGGAAAACCTTGGTAAGAGAGGTTTCATAATTGTTAATGTTTGTAGGCTCTACTTGAGGGATAACGAAAGGACAAACCATATTCCTTTACAGTGTAGAGTTGATCCTCTCTCAATGAATGAGCCTTGGTGTGCTGAAAATTAGCACTGTGCTATGGAGAGCTTTATGGGTGAGCACTATTTGGAATATTTGAAAAGAGAAAAATAGAAAAACTTTTGAAGGGACACAATGTGAGATTGAAGTTTTGAAGTCCAATACTTTAGCAACAACAGCTGAATGGTTTTCAGCAAACAAGGATTGTAAGTTTATACCAAAATCACATATTTTTTAGAACCGATCCGAAGTTACTAAACTTAACAATGGCAGACAAGTTTGAAATGTTATTTAGATGCCTCATCATAAAAATTACTTAAAACTCCTTGATGGAAGCTCTATTGGAAACCCATGCCCAGCAGGGTGTGGAAGATCATAAGTAATTACAAATTCAACTATTCAGGGCAATGTGGACATACAATAGTGAACGAAGCTGAGGCAAGAGCTCTTTTGGAAGGTTTAGAGGTAATAAAGAATCTCAAGGGCCAAAATATGATTGAAGGTGATTCAAACAATGTCATTGCTTGGGCAAAAGGAGCACTAAAGCCATCTTGGAGATTATGCAGCATTTTTGACAAATTTTTTTTTTCATTTTAAGTGGTGGTTCTTTTTAGTTTTCTCATTGTCTTAAGGAGGCTAATATGGAAGTTAATGCTTTAGCAAAGGGTGGTGTGCACGAACACTCGTTAGTGGTTACATCATTTTCTTCTTGAACCTCCTTATAGTCGTTCATGGGTGAATAAAATTCATAATAACTGATTTCAAACGAAGACGTATGTAGTAATGTTTTTCCATAAATGTCATTTTTATAATTGACCAAAATACCTTCAACAAAGAAGAAAATGTCAAATGGGTCTTGTATCACCGTCCAGCAGTTCTCCACAAAGCCTTCCATCATCTATTGAAAAAAAAAAAGAAAAAACTGCCAACATCATTGGAAAATAAATTAAGTAAAATCATATAAATCTGTCCCACTCTTTTTTGTTCCCACTTGTGAATAGGGGTCCTTAAGAGCTCAAAGGCTTTTTTAACTTCGCAGGCGGCGTTAGGTCGAGGTAGAACGCAACGATCTTAGGTGTGTACATAGGTCCACAACGCCCACAATAATTCCATAAATTCGGGGAAATCGTTGCGTAGTTTTAGGATGCAACTTCAAGGGAAATATTTTTGTATTTTGTTAATGAAAAAGTTTATATAACGGTTAGGCTCCAAACAATCAATTTAGGGCACACCTCAAAAATTCATTAAGATAGGTTGTTTTGAAGCGAAAAAATCTTCAAATTGATCATCTCGACTTGAAGATGTATGCACATGAGAAAAAATGAATTTCAAGTCTTAAAAAAAGTGCATCTTGTAATGCATTTTCAAACCGTTAATTTTCGTGATTTTTAAGTGTTCATAGATTTGCTCGACCTATACTACTATTGAGGTTTTTAAATTTTATAATTGGAGACAAAAATAAATTTTCAAACCATCACAAACGTTTGTAGTATTGAAATCTTTCGATACTACTTGAAGATGTATCTTATTTTGATGTTTTAGAGCCTTGCCCTTATACAAACCACACCTTTTTGTTAATGATGCAAATTTGGACGAAACGAACGCAATTGAAAGGCAACCTAAACCCATGTTCAAGAGACTACGGCTGACAATGGGCCTGCTTGGCCCAGTCCTACCCGAAAAAAGTAGGGTGTAGGCCACCAAATGTTGCCCGATATCTTGGCTAGGGCCGGCCTCCGTTTTTTTCTTTTTTTCTTTTTATTTCTTCAATTCTTTCTTCATTTATGCCAGCCAGGCTCTGCCCTGCCTGGCCATACTTGGGCCAGGGCCAGTCCTAAAAAGACAAGGCTTGGGCCGGGGCCAGCCCGTGGCAATCCTTACAAGAGACCAATACATTGAAGGGGGGAAGATAAAAGATCCTTGTCTTAAAGGCACCCCATGTCCCTAGGGTTTTGTCCACAGTTGGCAAAGTGGGAAAACAAAACTTATTCTTAATCCAAAAGCAACTTTCCTTGCTAGAAAACGCGTATTTTGCAAGCCTGAACCCTTGAATAAGTTATTGGTTTTACATTATTTTTTGTTGGTCCCGTGGTCTATCTCCCACGTTTATTATACACTTTTGTGTATGTTATACTTAGATGTCCCCATTTTTAAAGGCTTGTGGTGGAGACTAACTGGAGATGCTAAAGCTAGTGTGGATGTACACAAAGGGATACTTTTAGGGCATAAATTTTATAGAAACCCTAGATTTTTCAACCTGATTATGCAAAGGAAAAAAATGAAAGTTTCCTTTGGAAATCGAATGCCCCAAAAAAGCCTCACCCCATAGCATTATGGAATCACTTTCCGGGTTGAGAGGGAAGGTACATATGTGATTTTAAAGATTAAGGAAAGATTTATAGAATATATTTTCTCTTTACAGTATTACCTATTATTCACTGTAGGGAATTGACCCACAAAACAAGCATTAATAATATTAGATACCATTCCCTAGCCTGTGTTTAATTATTGTGGAGGCTGACCCCTCTTGGAAAGATTGTAGGGAACATTGGAATAATTTGTGGATTATAGCTTCTAAGGAAGCGATTCCTTAAGAGGGAATAACTCCAGTTTCTTCTTCTTCTTCTTCTTCTAGTCCTTCTTGTTGCTCTCCTTTAAAGCCAGTAATGGCGACAGTTCTCGAGAGAACAATCAGTTCAGTTCGTTCGAGCATCGGAACTTCTCTCTCTGCCTACCATCGCTTTACGAGCATGCCGAAAGGGCGACCCCTCTCCTTGCAGGTTAGGTCTAAACCATGTAATTCTGGTTTCTCAATGTATGGCTCCATTGATGACCCTCCCCTTGGTTTCTTGTTTTATTAGTTGAGTCTTTATGAATGTATCATTAAGATTTAAATATGGGCTTTTCTCCTCGGTTTTCACCCGTTTTGAGTTGTATGCAAAGAGTAGGGGAAAGCATGTAAGGATTTCGATTTTTTTTGGTAAATTTCTTCAGATTGTGGAGCTTAAAGTGAGGATGTGCTGCACTGGGTGCGTCAAGGAGGTTAAGACTGCCTTAAGTAAGCTTAGAGGTAAGAGTAATGCATGACTGTGATAAACGAAATCCCTACTTAGTAATATGACTTTGATATATGCCAAAAGATATTGTACTCCCACAGGACTATACTATCCATTAACTCTCTCGGGCAAGATTAATTTTAGGACCTCATATTTTAGGAATGTAACCTCTTAAACCCCTAGATTAACACCAATATTTTTTCTAATTACACCCTCTATGCACTTGAAATAAAAGGAGGTCTCAAGATTGACTACAGACCATCGAATATTTAGAGGGTGAGAACTAATTGTTGGGAAACTCAAAAGTCCATCTTTTTCTTTTGATAAGCATAATCTATTGATTCTTAGGTGCTTCCCTAAATTTTCAATAGAAAAAATCCTCCTGTATAGGCCTTCTTACCGAGGAAGTTTTCAGAAGTACCCTACTTGAAGGAGAACTTAGGGAATGTCTCCTTATTAAAAAAACAAAAAGAATACCAAGATGTTAAAATATCGAGAGGCATACTTGAAATATATTGAGACTTCAATAAAAGTGCTCCTGTAGCTAGAAAAATATATGGAAGTTTATATCATCCAATACAAATGGCACTTTGGGTATTTGGGACGCTGCTGGAAAATACCAATAAGATAACACTGTTTTTGTTAGTATTCCCTAAGACCTCAATTTTTTTTTATTTTTTTTGGGGTAATTACATGTATTCCCTAAGACCTCAATTTTTTTTTATTTTTTTTGAGGTAATTACATGGGAAAAAGAGGCCCTACTTATTTTTTCAAACAGTTTAGGAGTTAGTTTTTAGAAGGTATTGGTGGATGAAAAAGAAACCACAACCTTGGTGACTAACGTGTGGGGGTGAGGACACTAAAACTACTCAATCTTTTATTTTATTTTATTGAGTAGTTCATAAAACTAAATATATTTACTTTTAGTTTGTGAGCAACAATACACCCTTGTTTTCACCGTGAAATAAGGGATTTTAGGGCAACCACTTATTTGGGCTTTCACCATGTTCGAATATATATATATATATATATATATATATATATATATATATATATATATAGTTTGTTTAGAGTTAACAACCTCTCAAAATACAAAGGTTAAAGCTAGAAAGGGTTGTGATGAGTATATTTGCCCTTATCTTTTAGTAAAAATTTCAACTTTATTTTTTTTTTGAGATGACAAAAGTATCTCTTGTCCTGTAGTGATATTTTCAAAATTGCCTTTACTTAATGATTAAGATATCACAAAAAAAAAATTTAAAAAAATAGACTACAAAATGAATAAATCCCAACTCTCTCTATTTTTAACCTTTATAATTTGAAGGGTTGTGAAGTTTAGATTATCATTCATATATATATATATATATATATATAATGGGTATAGTTTATAAGGGATTGTATACAATAAGACCATTTACAGTTATTTCAAGAAGGTTACAATTACTTAAAACCGGTGAAATATAATAGCTTGGGTGTCTCATAAAGTTCGAAAATTTTTAATGAACTTTGAGTTTGGTCAATAGAACAAATACAACCATCAAATTTCATATCTAATGATCAAATTAATTGTGACCACCTTATACCAAAGGTAAATGATATCATGGTATACTTTTTCGGTTTATATAAGGTGGCAACAATCGTGAAAAGAAATATATTCGATGAGTCTATATAAAAAGGAGAACACAAAAAAATAAGATCACAATCAATTTTCTGTAGGGAACTTTAGATCATCCCAGCCAGTCTATGTCAACAAGGGAGAGTGCGGTCCCAACATTGAGAGGAGAATTGGCATCCACAACTGTCCATCTGTGACATCCAATGACGGGGTCATATAACTTCATTGTTTTTATTGCATATGAACCGTTGTTGAAATACAAGAATAAAAAGTAAACGAAAAACTCCATGTGGTTGTAAAGAGCCAAAAAAAGAAACTTGAATGCACCCAAAAAAGAGAAAAAATTGATTGAGGAAAGCGAAACAAAACATTCATCGAGTTAAATTGTAGAACTGATATTTTTTTCTTGCCAAGTGATCTTCTAGTTCTTCTACAAATGATCTCTCTCTTTTTTTTTAAGAACTGATGTTCGATGTGTTTCGATGAGAAAAACAGGGGTGGATTCAGTGGATATAAATCTAGAGCTGGAGAAGGTGACAGTCACCGGTTATGTCGATCGCAATAAAGTGTTGAAGTATGTTAGGAGAAGTGGCAAAAGGGCCGAGTTCTGGCCAACCCCACATGAGCCCCTCTATTTCACCACTGCTTCTAACTACTATCAAGATGTGAATGCCTATAAGGAGACATACAATTACTGGAGGCATGGCTACAATGGAGATCGCCATGGCCAGGTCGTATCTGCTTATAGGCCTGATGATAAGGTGAGCACCATCTTTAGTGATGATAATGTTCATGCATGTTGTGTCATGTGAAACAAAGAGCAAATAAGAATGAGAAAGAGAGGAAGAACAAATGAAGGTTTAGGTAGAAAGGACTTAGTATTTAGGATGACACTGTGGTGTTTATGTATATATTTATGGTGATGGTGTTTTTAATTTGTATTAATGGCTGGGGTTTTGGATGTTTTGATGTTTGTGTTTTGGTGTGGAACCCTGATATTTTGATCAGTGGAGAGATTGCTTGTGTTTATGATGGAAGGGTAACAGAGTTTGGGTTGCATAGGAATTTGGGATAGCTTGGATAGCGTCATAACGGATGTTCGGTCTCTCTCTTTCTTCTATCTTGTGAAAAGAAATAAAGGAAATAACAATAATAATAAATAAAATAAAACTCAAAGAAACTGCTTTTCCATCCATTTTCATAACTAGACTCAAAACGAGAAGGATGTAGTTTGAATAAAGTTGCAACCATAAAAGAATAATGCATTATGCATAAATTTGGAACATTAAAAAATAGAAGTAAAGTGCACTTTCAAACTTTATCA
Source organism: Amborella trichopoda (assembly GCF_054954075.1). Taxonomy (NCBI): domain Eukaryota; kingdom Viridiplantae; phylum Streptophyta; class Magnoliopsida; order Amborellales; family Amborellaceae; genus Amborella; species Amborella trichopoda. The sequence goes on from NC_142344.1 coordinate 19,094,998, forward strand.
TGTGATGCAATTTTGTTGTCTGAAATTCTTAGGATGGTGCAAGAATCTATTTTAATCTCTATATAGATACCTTAGGATGGTGCGAGAATTTATTTTAATCTCTATGTAGATACCCCATTCCTTGTTGAGGGAATTTTGTCAACCTAGACACCGATAAGCCTAATAAATACAAGAAACAGTCCTTATGCAACAAGGACATGCATAACCTTAGCCCCAAAATCCCAGCCCTCTAGACACCAAAATTCGGTCAAATCACTTCAAATTGGATGCCAAAGTGCTACCACTGCAAAAAACAACATTAGAGGCATCAACACTAACCAATCAAGACACCTAGCACCAGCCATAGTAACAATGGCCACCAATGACTGACCCTTGTATCCAAATCCACGTTGTGTTGCCGGGATTTGGGGCCAAAAATATCACGCAGGCCTCTGTGTTAAATTCGTTAATGGCTGCATTAATACTGTCAACACCAGATTCATCAGGCATAATTGAGATTATGCCGGAATACGGGGACCAAAATATCACTTGAAAGTCCTTGCTAAATCCCCTAATGACTGTTAACACCGACGTAATAGAACACCCTGTGTTACTAACAGTAACTCTTTACAGACGAATTACAACAGGAGAAATGATTGATGGTTGCAGCAACACTGTTCACACTGCTCATAAATGATTAGATGGTGCCGAAGCTCTATGTTAATGCTGCCAAAGTTGTCTGCGTCGATGGTACTAACGTTAGTGTTAGTTGCGTTAGCTCTGCCAATCGATGGCCCTGATTGAACTGAAAATTCTCTATAAATAGGGACCTTTGCATTCAATTTTGTGGACCCGATTTCAAGCATCCTAAGGGAGATTCTGTTGCGTCAAACACCCTGCTGCTAAGCCCTTTTAATCTAAACCCTAATCCCAATACCCTCATAAACCCTTAGAGACCTTAAGCCCAAACTCTAATCGTAATACCCTCTATGTCCCAATCTTAACATCCTCCAAACTCCCATGCCCTCCAAGTCTTAACATAAACTCTTGAATACCCAAATCCCACTCTGATATCAGTCGATCTCGTCCGTCAGATTTTGAAAACATCGGCACACCAAACTTGATCCGGAACTAGCCATCGACCCTGGGTGTGGCGCTTAGGGGCCCTCTCATTTCACTTTCTATAGTTGCATTTCCTTTCTTATTAATTTAGGTTTTTACTCTTCTTCAAAAAACGTTTTCCAAATCCCTCACACTCATATTCAAAAATATTTATGGACTTAGTCAGTGGATTTTTGGTTTTACCGCCTGCAAGCCCGCATTGCTGGTGATAAGTGGGAGACCAATCTCCCATATGAGTCATGATTCAATAAAACCCCTTTAATACCTCTGAGTGACATTGTTTTAGTTCGAGATCAAGGTTGGAAGGTCGAAGTGCCATTCACCTCAAAATTGGGCATAAACACTTTAATTATAAAAATTTTGAATTCTAAAAATAGTTCAAATCAAGCAGATCTATAAAAGCATAAAAATCTTGAGCATGGGTAGTACAGATACTTTGTTGCAAGATGTACTAAGGATTTAAAATCTATTTTTTTCTCCATATCTATACATTTTGATGGCGAGATGATCAATTAGATGTTTTTCCAACATCAAAACAACCTTTTTCTAAGTACTTTAGACGTGCACCTTCATACTACATTTTAAGGTATCGACCTTGTAAATGTTTTCCAACAGAGAATGGTTGTTTTCCCATCCATTTTCAGAAGAAAAGTTGACTTCAAAAATTGAAATTTTAATTTTTATATTTAAAAGCCGGTACTCAGCATGAGAAACCTTTCTATTTGAAAGCGTTTCTATTTGAAAAAAGATAAGATTTCAGCCTAATTGAATATATAGAGAATAACTCACCCAATATATATATATATATATATATATATATCGAGAGAGAGAGAGAGAGAATAATTTTGTGCTTTAACTATAAAAATAGTGCTTATTTATTATGGGATTGTATACTATGAGATCATTTATTTTTATTACGAGGAGGTCACAATTACTACTGACCGTCAAATTGGATGGCTTGGGATGTGTCACAAAGTTTGAGAAATATTTATTTTTGAATTTTGAGTCTAGTCAATGACACACTCACAAATACTCAATTTGAAATCGACATACAAGAGTAATTTGTGACCTCCTTGTATTAAAAGTAGATGGTCTCTTTATATACTTTTCCATTTATTATACCCGGGTTTATTATTGGTCTTATGTGTTTGAAATTGTGATCATTTTTTTAGAATTTGATGAAAATATGATAAAATAAAGAAGAACTCATAAAACCTTCAGTAACTGGATTCAATATTTAAAAGGAAGCTTGCTAGCCTAGCTTCAACTATGAATTCCCTTGAATTCTCGAGAACTACGTTGTTAAACAATAAACAACTCTAAAAAAACACGAATAAAATCCCTATTTAAAGACTTTATTTCTAATGTAGTTTGAATTCATAATTAGAACTGAACCTGAATTTTGTAACTTATGCCCCTTGAAGAAATCTAAAAGATAAAATTGTCTTAGAAAAGACCTTGAAAAGATACCCTGACTTTCCATGCACATAAATTTTCACTTCGATGTTGAACCCTATATTATAACCCCATTTCATTAACAGCAGCATAAATCCTATGACACCAAAACCTTTTTCTCGGTTTTGACCAATGAACTAGGCTGAAAAAGTTGTTTTATAATGTTCGAATGTTGACCATGAAGTTTGAGATGTGCACATTAGTGTTGTAAACGGTGTTCCAAACCTATTATGGTTGTTTTTATTTGTTTTGGCATTTTTCAAAGTCAAGGTACAGTTTTTAGTCTGATAATGCCTACAGACAAGGCTCTCCCATGGTTTTTTCAGTCCGGGCGTTTGGGAGCTTTCATTTTATGTGTGCTTCGAATTCATACAAGCAGCCAGCTTGGTCGGGGCTAAGGTTGAGGTTCGGGCTGGTCAAAGTCTTTACCATCTCAAAGATAGTAAGAGCTTCTCATTCGTTTAAGCTTTTTTGTAAAAGCAAATGATCATTATAGTTTTGGTGAAGTTTGAATTTTTGAGTCATTTGGAACTCTGTTCTTTTCAAAACTTCGAGCATTAAGTTCTGTTTTGAACCCAAATTGTAGTCTCAAAGAGAAATTACAAGCTTTGCAAAAATATTTGTGTTGTAATTTTCTTTGAACTTTGCTCTAAGCTAAGGAGTGCTTTCTATTACCGCATTTAAGATGAGATTGCTTTTTTGATCATGGCTAAGGAAAGACTACATCTGTACTTTCTAAAACTTTGAGCATTAAGCTCTGTTTTGAACCCAAATTATACTCTCATAGAGAAGTTACGAGCTTTGCGAAAAGATTTGTCATATAATTTTCCTTGAACCTTGCTCTAAGCTAAGGGGTGTTTTTTATTACCACATTTAAGAAGAGATTGCTCTTTTGACCATGGTTATGGAAAGATTACTGTATTGACCATGGATATGGTAATGCCTTAGACTGTTAAGAGAAATCTATTAAAATTTGGCTTTCGAGGACACAAAAATTAATAATATTAACCATGGTTATGGTAATGCCTAACACAGTTAAGATAAATCTATTAAAATTTGGCTTTCGAGGACACAAAAATTAATAATATTAACCATGGTTATGGTAATGCCTAACACAGTTAAGATAAATCTATTAAAATTTGGCTTCACCAAGCTTCATTTGGCATGCATTCTAGCAGTGGGAGTTGGACCTATAAAGATTAAATGTGCTGAACCTAATGGTGGCTGAAGAAATGGCTCGAAACAGGAGAATTGTAACAGTATGTGAAGGATTCATGCACAATAACCATGTCAAGGTTGCTACAATCCGTACAAACTAAATAGCGATATATGCAACTTCAACTAACTTGGAGAAATCAGAGGTTCATTACTCTAATTAGAAATATGCTCCTTGTCAATAAGTGAAAAAGGATGGAGAACTTGTTTGGCACCGCCATGCAATAGCAACATGGAGAAATATGCTCCTTGTCAATGAGTGAAAAAGGATGGAGAACATGTTTGGTACCACCATGCAATAGCAACTTTATGGGTGATGCTTGTATATGATGTCAACCTTATACCGTTGAAGTAAGGTGCACCTCAAAAATATGTTGAAAATGCAGTTTTGATGGTGCAAAGCATTGTAATGATATGAAAATCTATTGTTGCCCACAATTATGAAATTGAAAGTTCCAGAAATAGTGATGATCAAGCATATCTATAATCACTTGAAAATAGACGGTCCAGATAATGTGTTAGATGATGAATTATTTTTAGGACTAGAAATCCTCTTTTTTCATGTATATGAGTCTAGAGGTCGGGATGATCAATTTGAGACTTTTCCAATATAGTAACAACTTTCTCTAGTGGGTCTTTTAGGTGCACCTTACTCATACAATATAAGGTTAACACCTTATATAAACTTTTTTCTTTTTTTTTTGTTGTACCTTTTTTATTTTTAACCAAATCACCCCTGATTGGGACCTCTCAAGGTTCAAATTTGAACTTATGTATGAATGCATGGACTAGTGTTTCTCATACAAGGAATGAAACAAACATCGGACTTAGAATGTCTATAGTAGTTCCAAAAACATAACGTAGGGCTCCATTGGGAAATATATAAATAACTAAGTACAAACTTTGGATCTTGAATATCCAAAGCTCATGGTAAACTTCAAAGCCTCAAAGTTTTTTAGAAAAATCTATAATTCAATTTGAACTTTCAAGGTCCATACTTTTTCTCTTTTAGGGGGACAAATTTGAACTTTGAAGGTCCAAGTCAAGTGTATGACAAAAACTTTATGAGACTTTGATTTTACAGTTAAAACTTCAAACCTTCAAAGTACGAAGTATGGTAAAAAATACAGAAAAAGGTATAAACTTAAAAATAAAAATTTAGAAAGATTTTTAAACAATGGGATTTGGGGGGATACCGGCATAAATGTCTCTAAAATAAAGACCATGAACAATGATAATTTTAAGTGTCAAAGGTGAAATTTGATATTTATTTCTTTGCAAGAAATATAATGAAGTTTTTTTCTCGAACTTGTGAGCATCGTCAATAATAGATCTCCCACTATTTGATTTCATATAGGGGCTGGGGTCCTTTTGATCTTTTCTAAAGTGAAATCAAACAACTTCACTAAGTACTTTCCCCGAAAAAGAACGGTTTGGTAGGCTAAAAATTCAAGTTTAGGGATAGACTTTGAATCAATATTGCTGCAACACTTCACTTTGTGGTAATTATTTGTATGTCAACAAATTATTAAATTTCAACACACGTCGACGCTTGATGACATAAAGCTATATAAAAAGCAACCAGATATTTTAGACGTGCTATGATAAAGTTCACTGTTCTTATAAATTCTCCCCATCCACTCGTTATGTGGTATAGAAAGGAAAATTGTATTACATATAATTAATTTTTTATGTATAAATAATTATTGTACAAATGTATCTAACCGCATCGACCTTTTAAATCAAAATATTAAGTACCGTCAACACATAAATGCCCACACTTTAGCCAGTCCAATATAACGCTTCTTCAAAGGCCATTGACTCATAATAACGAATTTCACCTAATCTTGATACCTAAATATGTGCTAACAAAATCCTCTCTTGAATTTATTAATGAAGGGCATGTGTCCATATTCTGCAATCCCTTGACCTCTTTCACAGATCAGGTTCCTTGTATCGAATAAACTTCAAGTCAATGCCAGGAATTACCTACATATTCTAAGAATTAAGGTTGAATGCATCTGCAACTCAATGGAGTGCAGTAGCATCATGTGATGGTTAGGCATGCCAAACTGTCAACGGTGGTATTCTCTGTGTGTGCGGCCCCACTTTCAAGAAGTTGAAATTAAATGTATCCCACCTTCTCTTTCTTGAGACAATGCATCATGTGGAGGACACACCAATCAAGTGAAGCACATGCATTGACAGGGTGGTGCATTACCTACTTCTTTTTCTTGCTCCTTTTGCTTCCATTTTTCCACAGGAATCAAACACTGTGGGAACATCTTATGCTTGCGGTATCAGTTTTAGAGGCATTGAGGTTTTGGTGCCTCAGCCGACACATCGGCTGGCATTGGGATCCGAAATTTCAAGGGTAGATAATTTCAAACATGATGAACATGAATTTCGAAAATGAATAAATTTTAAGTTAAAAACTAGTAGAGTTTGAGCTTGTTCTTAGCACCTTTCGTATTACTTATTTATAAATCATCAACTGTCAACCCTTGTTAGAGCGGCAAGAAGATCAACTTATGTTGAAACCGTGATTTAAGCCGTGTCATGTCCTAACTCTGCGGAAAAACTAGGTGCACTGATAAGTTTGGGGACTCATAGTAGGCTTTTCCTTTCTTCTTCTACTAGGTATCCTGTTTCATTGTTTTTTTTTTTGGGAAAATTTTCTTGCATTGCACAGATCGTATGTACTTGTTGGTCGGATTGTTTTGCTCCGAACAATGTTTAAAAGGGAAATGTATATAATACGACTATTAATTGTTGGTAATAAGGAGATCACAATTACCGCTTACTTATATGTGAAATTAGGTGGTTGTCATTGACTAGCCACAAAGATCAACATAATTTTTTTTAATATACACTTTTTTTTTTGGATAATTCATTGGGGAAGACAGGCCCTACTGTTTTTTTATATAGATTAGGAAGTTATTTTATTTTATTTTTTTTAAGGTGTTACTGGGTGGTATTAGCAAGATTGGAAACCACGATATGATAGGAGCTACCACCACGAGCCAGCCCCTTTTCTATTATGACACACTTCAATGTGTTAAATTTCACATCCAATTTGCTAAAAATGATTATCACCTCCTGGTACCAAAAACCAATAGTTGAATTAAAATCATAAAGTCAAACTAAAATCACCAATTTGACTTAAGATCAAATCGATTTTTGTTTTCTATTTTTTATTTTTCTAAGTTGATAAAAATACCATTATAAAAATTCTGCACAACCAGAAGCCCATACAATTACACAGCATTTAGAAGAGGGGAAAAGTTTATATAAGGTTGCAACCTTAAAAGGTAGAATTACATATCTGCCTCAAAAATCTATCGGAAAGATTGTTTTAATATTGAAAGACCCTCTAATTGATTACCTTAACATCGAGATGTATGAATATGAAAAAAAGAAGAAGAAAAAGTTTTTGAGTCACAGAAATAGTGCATCTTGAAACACATTATCTAGACCATCAATTTTCAAAATTTTCATATATTTATAGATCTACTTGATTTTAACCATTTTTTAAATTTAAAATTTTCTAATCAGATATGAAAATTGATTTTATGATAATCTTAAGAATTTTTTACAACAAAACACATGTTACAATAAAATTTGGAGGTGCGTCTTAATTGGATTGTTTAAAGTCACAACCTTATAGAAACCACACCCGTATAAAAGAGAGGGAAAAAAAAAAAAAAAAACTAAAATGGAGCTGATAAGATCATGTCACTTGGAATCTCTGATGCTTCTAGAAAATGATCCACTAATAAGGTCAAATAATTGAATTTTTTGCAGAATCATTGCTTGTTTTAGTACCCCTTAGTTGCATAATCATTGCTCGTTTTGGTCCCCTTATTGTGGTGAGTCTATCTGCTTGTTGATTGCTTTTCAAATTTTGTTTAAAAAGGCCCTTCCATGTGTCAAGGAAATTTGGAAAAAGTAAACAAAGAGACAATTTACTTTTCACACAAGGGAATCACAATTATTTTTGTCTTTCACAATTATTTTTGTCTTTTATATTTCAAAGTGGTTGTGAGTATAATTTATTTACTAAACTAAAAAATTCGAAAAAAAAAAATTTGAACTTTACCACGCACTCCAAGCCGTCCAATTTGACATTTTAATAACTAGTAGCAATTATGACCTCCTTTAATGAAAAGACAAAGGAGTGATATCATGCCACGATTCTATAATATTATAATAAAAACCATGTTAAGGCTATTTTGACTACAATTTTTAAACACACAATATTTTCATTGTTATGAATAGTCACAAAACTGCAAAATTTGGAAATATATCTTTTAAAATGTTTTTTAAGCTCAATTAATATAGGCCTTCTATTTTGGTGAGAAGTTTAGATTTTTTAGATCTTAGAAAGATAGTTTCCCTTTTCAATTAAATGGCTATATTCTTATTATATGAATAATGTTAAAAAAGAAAAAAACTGGTTTAGAGTTCGCAAAAGTCTAAATCCTAAAATTTATCAAATAGATGTTATAGACTCAGTGTTGGAGGGGACTCATTTTGAGTACATCTAGAGTGTAAATTGAATTTTGTTTTCTAGAGGTTGAATATTGGGATAAAAAGAAGGTGTATGCAACTTTTAGGCTCAAATAAATGATACAAACATGATTTTTCTAAAAGTGTGGTTTCATCATATTATAATGAGTCATTTTGTACCTTTCACTTTGTATTTTTGAATAAGCTCTTGAAGGTTCAGGTAGTATTGTCTTTCCATAACCTAAGCGAAAAAAGTAAATTATGCATTTGCTTAGGTTGTAAAGCAACGGGATCAGTCTCATCCTTCAACCGCTGCTGCAGCGCTTGCAATTACCTTCGGTAGAGTTGTCTAACACCATTTTTGAAAAAAGATCTAACAATAACTTATCGTCCATTTACCTCCACTCTCTCTCTCTCTCTCTCAACTCTCAATCTAGATGGAGTCTCGAAAAGCGAGCTGCGCAGTGTGATCTTCACATAAGAATCTCTCTGTAGCTCAGGTTGATTAATAGTAAGCTAAAGGTTGCTATTTCATAACTGGGTTGAACAGTCTCTTGGTTGCCGCATCTGGTGGTTTTGAATAACCTGAAGTGCCAAAGGCTTTTTGGAGCCGCCCTCTATGTATCTATGCTGCTTTGCTTCACTTACTAAGTTAAGTCATCTTCCCTCTAAGTGAAGCTGCAACCTAAAGTTATTTACATTAGGGCTATCTAAAGATACTGAAATACCACTTGCATAGAGATACAAAGCATGCACTTCTCGTGTCGCGAGTGATTGAATGCCGAATTCCGTTACTTTGGATGCAAAGAAAGAGAAGGAACTATAAGAAGCTAAGCTCCAAGATCAGAGGAGTCGGGTTAAAGGACGGTTCTAAGACTAATGCTCATGTTGATCCCCAATCATTTATTACTACTCATTTTCTAACAATTTGCTGATCTGGATCTACCCATAAGTACCGATTCAGCCATCAGATCCATTTTTCAGAACATTGTTCCAATTTCCCTATGTATCAAGGACTAAACAAAAACAAACCATCAAATTAAACATGGATGATGCTCATAGTGGACAAAATTGAGAACAGCTCGACCGCAAACTTATTCCCTCAACACAACAACTAATAAAATCGAATTCACTGGTTACAAAATAAACATCAGTCTCTCTTTACCTTTCCCCCCTCTATTTCATGGATTCTCAGGAAAATGAATTACACAGATCTCTCTGTCTGTCTGTCTCATTCTGTTAAGGAGTAAAAATGACATATTGAAAAGCGATGCTTGAACCCCTCACAAAAATTAAATTCCCAAAAAATAAGAATAAAGAGGAAAAAAATGGATGAATTTCATAGAAAAACAGCTGCTTTTTCAGGAGAAGCAGCCGCGGTTGAAACAGCAGCACAAGTGATCAATGGCTCGTAGTGGTCGGCCCCTGCCCCGCACCAACCTGCAAAAATTGATAATACCCCTTGTTGTCAAAAAACCCCTTTTCCAGGTCATCAAAGTCGGAGCTGTGCTCCCTTTTTGAGAGTGTTGTTTTTGGAGGTACCTGTGCCTCTCATGAGGAGAAAAATGGGGGGCTCTGTAACTAAGCCCTTGGGCTTGTGAGGAAGAAAAAACATGCACCCTTCCTCGTCCGAAAGGCCATCAGAGCCATGAGCTTGAACCTATACACACCAAGGAGTTTTGATTTTTTTTCAGAGAAGCAACCAAAAAAAAAGAGGCCAAGAAGAGAAATAAACCCGAGAGAGAACAAAAGAAGAGACTGAAATAAAGCAGAGATATGCTCACCACGAAAATCTCTCTCTTGAATTCAGTGGCCAAAGCTTCAATGGCGATATCATCCCCGAAAGCAGCTGCCCTTCCGTCTTTGTTCTCGTCAATGGTTAGAAGACCATCTTGTGTATAATGTATAGAGATTATATCATATTCATCTTCAGAGCTTCCTGATATACACATGTATTTGGCCCAGCTTTCGCCATTCTCGACATTTACGCATCTTTCTCTATATACAGTCTCAGCAGCTGCTTCCCTGGCACAAAGAAACACAGGCATCAATAAATTTAGGCACAAAATCATGAGTGAGAGAGCTATTTGAGGCTTTCAATCCCGAAAGAACTGTTTATAACATTTTTAGAGAGAGAATGGTGACGTGAAATCCCTGTAAAAACTCCACTGATGACCTACATTTCCCTATTGAAGAAAACCCACAACAAACATTAGGGAAGTGGAAATTCAAGAGAGAGGGAATATATTTGTGTTTCAATCCCTGCAAAAAAACCAATGAAATTAACCCAAAATTCCTATGGACTATAGAGTGAAGCCACAAAAAGTTTAGCAAAAATACAAGAGAAATCAAACCACCAAATTAATCCGAATTCCAAAATCATTTTACACTGAAAATATCCAGAAATTCACAAGCATTATGCACACACCTCGACAGTCCAACCTGAACCAGATCTTGAATTGACTTCTCCAGCTTATTGCGATCCTTTTTCAAGGCCAAAAGCTTGATCTCCTGAACAAAATGAATCCCCCACCCCTGATCAAGATCAGGCCTATACATATTCTTGATAGACTGGTCTGTCTTATCTTTTGGCCACAAACCCGCATCATAATCCTCTCTAAATCTCTCCACCACTCTTTTTCTAAGCTCAATCTCGGACCTGTCAATCCCCAAAGCCTTTTTAGATGCAGAGAAAAGGCAATTCCCATCTGTTTCGACCTCGCCACCATGAAAGAGAAAAAAGAGCTCAGAGGTTGGCTTTGTTGGGTGTCTCCAGCGAACCCCATGAGAACCAAGTTTTCGAAGAGCTAGCCTTTGTTGGGTTTGAAGGCCTGAAACTAAGTCCCAATCTTGGCCTGAAATTTCAGGTTTTTGGCTGGAAAAGTGACCGGAATAGGGAGAAGAGTGGGTCCAAGAAGTAGGATTTGGAGGAGAAATTGGTTGAAAAGCTTCAAGGACTGAGCCCTCACAGAGCTTCCCCATTGCCTGAAAATTTGGGGAGAGGAGGCCCGATTCATGGTTTGTTTAAATGAGGAAACAGAACCGAAGAGGGACCTCGTTTTGTTTTTTTTTGTTTTTTTGTTTTTTTGTTTTTTTTGTTTTTTTTTGTATATTTTTCATTCTTTATGTGAATATAGGAAAAGGATTGTGTAATTTTTTTTTGTAAGTGTTTTGCTTTAAACTTAGGAGTGGTGAATTTTTTATTCATTTTCCGGTTTTTAATGTTTTGGATTTTGGGTTGTGTTCGTAAAAGTAACCGTTACCAGAGGAAAGGCGTTTCAACGGTCAAAAATTGTGGTGACGTGGCAAGTGGGGTTAGTGGTTGTAAAGGTTGGCCAAGCGTTATGCACGCAATATCCGAAGTGGGCGTTAGAAGGCTAGTAATTTTCTTCTTCTTTTTTTTTGTAATAATAATAATAGAGCAATGATCTCAAAGCAACGGTTGTATGATAGTATAATACAACGATATTTCTAAAAAACTATATTTGTAGTATTTATATGATCCTAAATTTGCACACATACTTTCTTCATCTCAATAGTCAATTCCCTTTAAAAAAAAAAGTTCAATTTGAACTCTAGATATGGTCAAAATAAGTCTCTTCCAAAAACGAATCTAAACTATTCATTTTGTGAATTTCAAGATCTTAGCTTTTATAAATTTAAAATCATTTTCTCCTTTTTTAACATTGTTCATCTAATGATAATAAAGCCATCCAAAAAAATTGGAAATGAAAAACACCCTTCTAAATCCTAGATCTAAGCATCTCACCAAAATGAACGGTCTATGTTAATTGGGCTAAAAAAATGCTTTTTAAGTTGTGTTTTCAATTTTTTTTTTTTCGTGATTGTTCATTAGAATGAAAATAGTGTATATTTCAAAATTTAGATAAAACAAATGGCTATAAGATGGTTTTTTCAGGTTGTTACATCATTTTACTATACAATGGTTGCATGAAATCATTGGCCATAATAATAATACTAATAATAATAATATTATTATTATTATTATTATTATTATTAGAGAAATGATCCTATAAGATCCTCTCCATCTATGTGTGTACAATCTCAAAAGATTACTATTAAATTTGGCACGGATCTATAAAAAGTTAAGTCTCACACCTATGTGATAACTTTTCTAGAGATCCGTATCAACTTTAATGGTAATCCTTTACAGTCCTACATACATAAATGGGAGATGGTCCTATAGGATCATTATTCTTATTATTAGTATAGTAATGATCTTATGGGACCCTCCCCCACCCATGTAGAGGACCCCAAAGGATCACCATTAAAGTTGACACGGATCTATAAAAAAGTTATCATATGGGTATGAGACTTGACTTTTCTATAGATCCGTGCCAAATTTAATAGTGATCCTTTGGGGTCTTATACACATGGGTGGGTGAGGGTCCTATAATATCATTTCTCTTATTATTATTATGATTTGAGAAATGATTCTCTAGGACTTTCTCCTAACCATGTATGTAGGACCCAAAAGGATCACTATTAAATTTGGTACCAATCTATAGAAAAGTCAGGTCCTACGCCCATCTCATAACTTTTTTAAAACTTCATACCAACTTTAAAGGTGATCCTTTGAGGTCCTACACATATGTGTGGAGATGGGTCCTATAGGATCACTACTCTTATTATTTTTAACATTAGTAATCTTCTTCCTCTTCCCTTCAATTTGTTGTATGTTTTAGTTTTAGGATAGGCCCATGCCTCTCGAATGAAAGGGAAGTATTTTTAAAAATGAGAAAATATCAGGGTAATTTGTTCTCCATAATCTTCATCTGGTTAGAGCGTGTTTAATAAGCTTGGAAAAGAGTGAAAGATACCAAACTTTCACCCGTTTTCCCACTTTACAGGCTCTTTTTTTTTGTTTGGAATGATAATGGTTGAGTTAATGAAAGAAGTACAACTAAATACAAAAGGGTGACAAAGGGTGTGAATACAAAGGAGTTAGAGGAGGGAGAAAGGATAGACGAATGGTAGAACTTTCACCCCTTTTCTCACTTTACAGGCTCTTGTTTTTTTTTCGGAATGATAATGGTTGAGTTAATGAAAGAAGTACAACTAAATACGAAAGGGTGTAAATACAAAGGAGATAAAGGAGGGAGAAAGGATAGACGAGGGCAAAAAAAAGGAAGGGAAAGAAAAGAAAGGAGGGAGGAGGAGGAGGAGGAGGAATCCGATTAAGGGGAAGAAAAATATGGAGGCCTATGAAGTTGTCATTGTTGTAAAATCGGGATAACCTAATCATTTCTTTTGAGCAAATCGAGTTATCTCAAATCCCACTAGATGTGGTGCACACTACATCACAATGATTTGAACACTCAAAGAACATGCACAAGATGTAATAACAAGTAAAAATAATTGAAAAAATATAAAAACAATAAAAGACATGCACATATACGTGGTTTACTCAAGATGAGCTACGTCCAAGGGCCAGACGGCAAAGATGTATTCACTATCAAGATGAAAAATTATACATGGTTCACCTAAGATGAGCTACATCTACGGGCAAGACGGTAAATATGTATTCACTATCAAGATGAAAAATTTGTAAGATTGAAATTATGTAGAGTTACCTCATACAATCTCAAGGGAAGTTCAAATAAAAGAACTTCCTACCACAAAACCACTTACAATCGAATTCTTTCCTCGACTTACCAATGCCATAAAAAAATGCTAATAAAAATGGCCCAAGGTGAGCCCCAAATGATGGTATTAGGGTTTTGTTGCAAAACCACCAATTTCCAACCCAAAGCTTATCTCTGTACAAGTTCCCTTTCTCCCAAACTCACCCACACGTTTCTCTCTATCAAATCCCTGAGCCTCCACTAAAAAGGTATATTTTTAGTGAATAAAATCCCCTTTAACAAGAGGAAACTATCATAGGGCCATAGGGTGTGATCTTTACATCACATCCCAACAATCATCTTTGCTAAATTATCTGCTGTTGTATTCCTTTCTCTGTTGATAAGGGCCAAAGTGACCTCTCAGTCCTGAAAGATAAGCCATATTTTGTCCATGGTGGAGGTGAGTTGCCAAAGAATTGTCAAAGGGTTTGAACACCATCTGATCAGAATCGTGGAATCCCCTTATATAATAATCCTTTGATGAGCTTCGCTAAGTCTTTTAACTCCTGCGTTAACTGCCCAAAGCTCAACCCCATTAATATCGCAAAAATGGAGTTGTTGTTGATAGGTCCATAAGACACTCCCATTTGAATCTCTTACGATACCTCCATACCCAGCCTTCTTCGCCTCGTGTCGTACATTGCCATTGAAATTGAGTTTTAGCCAACCAGCAGGAGGGGATCACAAACATCTGTTTTAATAACCCTTTTGGGCTGGATAGATAGAAGGTTAACAAAGTTTGTGAAGAAAGACTCCTTTGGGTAGCCCCTGATATCAAGTGAGGCATAAGCCCAATGAATAACCAATCTCAGAAAAGAGTTGATAATTTCGGATGGCTCTCTGGATCGTCGTTCAAATGCTCTGGCATTCCTATCCTTCCACATGGTCCACAAAGAAGATGAAATAAAAATAGGCAATAGGTGAGCTTCTACCTTGGTAATGGAGGGGAAAGACGTTGAGCCACAAAAGGTGCCATACCAATTAGATAGGCTTTTTATCCAGTCACACAATATGCTTGTATGAGGGCAATGTAGGAGGAGGTGGTCACTGCTTTCTCCGTTTTAGTTACACATCATACATACATTCACCAATATTTCACCTCCCTTCCAACAATTGTTCTCTTGTATGCGGTCTTGTTCGACTAGCTACAGTAAAGCAGTCACTATTTTATCGGCCTTGATTTTCCAAACTCATGTATTGTGGTTATGCATGCCAAGTATTCTGTCTCTGCTGATCTCAGAGTCTAAGGGCTTGACTGAAAAAGACACATTTGTCGTGAGCTCCCAAAGAATGGATTCCTCTCTACCGGGGTAGTAGAAAAAGGAGTCCAAGTGCTGCATCAGTGAAGGTTAAGATCTGGAAATTTACCAAATAAATGGTCTAGATTCGTTTGGAGGGGACTCATTTTGAACACGTCTAGAGTTCAAATCAAATTGTTGTTTTTTTTAATTGATTATTGAGATGAAAAGAGTGTGTGTGGAAAATTTTGAACTATATATTTTTTGGATTGATTATTGAGATGATAAAATAGTATGTGCAAAATTTTTTATCATACAAATACGACGAACATGGTTTTTGTATGAGATCACTACCCGTATATACAATATGGAAAGAAAGATGGGGATTGAGAGATTTTATGTGACGAGGGTGACAAGAAAGAGACCTCACGTGGGGAAGCCATGAGGGTAGAGAGAGAGAGATTTTAGGAGAGGAGAAGGAGATATATATATCAAATATTTTAGAAGTTATCTCTTTTCAAAAAGATAAATTCCAGATTTTTTAGAAACTATATATAATATAGAAACAAAAATGAGGTTTGGGAGGTGATGAGGGTGTTCCAACTTTATGCTTAGCATATGTTATTGTTCATCTATTTTGATTTTTTATTTTCTAAAGTAAGTTTTTAATAATATTGATGATCATTAATAATTATAAGTATGATTATAGGATTATTACCATAATAATTTGTTATTTACATCCTATATTATCATTTAATTATACATTTTCAATCTTTTTATCAAAGATTTTTATCTTTTAAAATAAATAACAATGTCTTTGAAATAAGACTCATCACTAAAAACTAAAATTCTTTTGAAAATAATTATGGATTTTTGTGCTCATTAATTTTATTTATGACCACTTTTTTAAAGAATTTTTAATGTTATCAACATTAATTTTTCTTTTCACAAGAAATAACATTTTATTTGAACTTTTAAATAATAACTTTATTATTAATAATTTTTAAATTTTAATTTTTTAAAAATACTTTCTAAAATTTCAATAGCTTTTAAATTTTATTATAAATTATCAAATATTTGAAACTAAATATATTCTAAAATATTCGACATAGGGTTTAAGAAAATGTATATATTCATATCATACTAGTCAAATTATGTGTGTTGTACATATGAAATTACTTGTAGTAGATTAACTAAATATTCAATGATCAAAGAAATTTATTGATAACAAATTTGGTAAATCACAAATCACCTCTTAGATAATAAGAAATTTTTAACTACTTATGATATTTATGAAAATAAATTATATTAAAACCTTGGTTTCCTAAGATCTCGTTTTAAGAGATTCTTTCTTTCTCTACTCTTCAAAAGCTTCTATTAAAATCTCTCTTTCTCTATCTTTTGTGCATGCTCTCTCTTCTTCTCAAATTTTCTCCCAATATGAGATCTCACTCATATTCTCTCTCCCTCTCTCTAATTAAGATATAGAAATAATGTCGAGATATAGAAACATTATTAAGATCTCTCTCTTGTGTATACTCATACTCTCTCTTTCAAATTTAGTTATCCTAAAACAAGTGCTTATTCTATCTCTCTTCTCTAAAATTGGGAATGTTTCCTACAATTTTTATAAAATTAGGATCCCTTCCTACCCAATAACTCTAGATTAATAACATAGAGTGTGGATATATATATATATATATATATATATAGATAGGGTAAACCTCACAATAGCTGGCCAGCTATAATGGATAGTATATTGGTGGAATGGAAGCCATCAGATCTTCATAATGCGGTTCAAAAAGTATATTACTATTTTAATTTTAAGTTTTTTTATATAAATTTGGTTAAGATGAAAATTTGGGTGTATATACTTAACACTATTGCGCACCATAAAAAAATATAAAACATTATTTTCAATAATTAAAAATGACCAAAATACCCCTATCATATTTCAGAGGTATTTCGATCATTTTATATTATGAGAAATATTATATATATATATATATATATATATATATATATATATATATATATATATATATATATATATATATATATATATATATATATATATATATATATATATATATTTTATTTGTACACCCTATTTTTTAGTACACATGTCCAAAATTTCATTATGATCCGATTAATAAAAAAAATTAAAATTAAAACAGTGATATGCATTTTGAACCGTATGATGAAGATCTGACGGTTCCTATTCCACCTATAGCACTATTCCTTATACCTGGCCAACTATTGTTAGTTTTTTCCATATATATATATATATATATATATGATACTATGAGACCCTCCCACATCCATGTGAGTAGGACTTCAAAGGATCACCATTAAATTTTGAGATAAATCTCTAGAAAATTTATCAATAAACCCATTCACCCAAGTCCCACACCTATGTGATAACTTTTCTAAAGATCTTTGTCAAAATTTAGTGGTGATCATTTGGGATCCTACTCGCACATGGGTGTGGGAGGGTCTCATAGTGTCATTACTCATATATATATATATATATATATATATATATATATATATATATATATATATATATATATATATATATATATATATATATATATGGGTTTGTTTAGAGTTAACAACCCCTCAAAATACAAATGTTCAACTTAGAAGGGTTTATGATGGGTATATTTATCAAAATAATTATTACTTTTTTATTAAAAAATTATTTAAATAGGTAACTTTGCCATCAAGTAATGACAAATTTGAAATTTTCACAAAAGTACAATGGCATTTTAGAAGTTAGTGTCCTAGAACTTTATTTATAGAGTACCCTTGTCTTTTAGTTAAAGTTTCAACTTTACCCCTTATAGAGATGACAAAAGTATCATTTGTCTTGTAGTAATATTTACAAAATTGCCCCACAAAAAGTAACTTTTTTTAAAAAATAGACAACAAAATTAATAAATCCACTCCTCACAACTCTCTCTATCTTGAACTTTTGTAATTTGAAGGGATGTAAAGTTTAGAATATCCCTATATATATATATATATGGATGGACTTGTTCCATTATTATGATTGTACCATCAACTACGACCCAGGTAAGACCAAAGTTGTGGCGGATGCTTTAAGTAGGAAGCCTGTGGTGTCAATGGCTCACATGATGGTCCGAGAGATGAAATTACTAAAAGATATAATACAATGGACCCAACTTTGCCCCTTGATGATGGGAAAGGAATAATTTCATGTATAAGAATAGGCCTCATCTCTTTTAGCAAATTCGAGTAGCGCAAAAGGAGGATCCTCAGTTCATGAAAATTTTCGAGGAAATAAAATCGGAAAGTAAGGAGGACTTTGTCTTGGGCAGTGATGTAATGTTAAGATTCAAAGGTCGGGTTTATGTCCCTAATAATGAGAAGGTAAAAATTGCCATTTTAGAAGAAGCTCACCACTCCCGTTATATGGTGCATCCAGGGAGTATGAAAATGTATCAGAATCTAAAAAGAGTCTTTTGGTGGAATAATATGAAGGGAGAAGTTGCACAATTTGTTTCCAAGTGCTTGACCTGTCAACAAGTGAAGGCTGAATATCAGAAACCTTGCTGAACAGTTACAGCCCTTACCTGTGCCAGAATGGAAGTAAGAACACCTAACTATAGATTTTGTGACTGGCCTGCCTAGATCAAGTTAGGGGCATGATAGTATTTTGATCATTGTGGACTGACTCACTAAAGCTGCTCATTTCTTGCCGGTCCGTTCTACTTATACCATGGATAAGTTGGCCCAATTATACATTAAGAAGATAGTAAGACCACATGGGTTGCCTGTTAGTATTATGTCTGACAAAGACTCCAAATTTACTTCAAGGTTTTGGAACAGCCCACAGTTGCCTGTGGGGACCAAACTCACTTGTAGTATAGCTTTCCACCCTCAAACAAATGGACAGTCAGAAAGGACCATACAGACCCTGGAAGATATGCTGAGAACTTATGTTACAGTTTTTAAGGCGAATTGGGATAATCATCTGCCTCTAATAGAATTTTCTTATAACAATAGTTTCCAGGCCAGTATCCAGATGACACCTTTTTTGGCATTGTATGGGAGGAAGTGTAAATCGCTTATATGTTGGGACGAGGTTGGTGAAAGAAAACTTTTAGGACTAGAGATTGTTCAAGTAAACTTAAAAAAGATTGCCTTAATTCGAGAGCGGCTCAAGCCAGCCCAAAGTTGGCAGAAGAGTTATGCTGTCAATCAGAGAAGCGTCCTTGAATTTGAAGTGAGTGATCGGGTTTTTTTGAAAGTATCACCAACTAAAGGCATAATGAGATTTGACAAGAAGGGGAAACTGGGTCCACGATTTATTGGACCCTTTGAGATTTTAGAAAGGATTGGAGGTGTGGCATATCAATTGGTCCTACCACCCGAGTTAGCCAATATCCATAATATGTTTCATGTGTCATTGTTGAGAAGGTATCAACATGATCAGTCCCAAGTTTTGGAGTATTTATCAATCCCGACCATGGAGGATTTAACTTATATAGAACAACCTATTGAGATACTGGATAGAAGAATTCAGTTATTGCGTCACAAAGAGATTCTTCTAGTCTGAGTTTATCATCTGAGGGAAGAATCAACGTGGGAGCGAGAAGATTGAAATCTGAGCCTTGTACCCCCATTTATTCGATTAACAATTTTGAAGACAAAATCATTTTAAGGAGGGGATGATGTGATGACCCCGATTTTTCCCGGCTAGTTAGAGTGCTTGGCAGGATAAGGAGGAAGGAATGATAGTAGAGAGCGTGCGACGATAGAGCACGCGGCAATAAAGAGCACAACGCCGCATGTGTTGAGTGTGTAGCACCGGCTATGTTGTGTGCAACGGCGGCTGTAAAGAGACTATGTTGAGTGTGTAGCACCGGCTGTGTTGTGTGCAACAACGGTTGTGAAGAGACCAGCGCCGGCTGTGTTGAGTGTGCAATGCCGGCTGTGAACAAGGGATGGACTAGCGCCGGTTGTGTGTCACCATGTGCATAGCGCCAGCTGTGTTTCTGACATGCATGGATTATGAGTGCCAATTGATAAATACATGCTGATTTAAGAGCCACTTGTCCAGATTTTGAGCCTCTTGGTGACACTTGGTCAGCCACCTCAAACACAAGAGTACTTAAGCCTCTTCTTTCACCTACGCCACTCATTCTTACTTCATCTCTCTCTCTCTCTCTCTAAGGCATAAGGTTTGAAGATGTGACTGTTGGAGGGCAACCATTGTTGGGCAGGTGAGAGCTGAGAAGAGGATTGGAGAAGGCACCATTGTTGTTTAAGTAAGTGGATCCATCACCATTGCATTATAGTCATAAGGATGCACGAGTTTTATGCTTGTGAGATGAGTAATGAATGTGTGAGTGATGTAGAAATTCCTTATGCCTGATTCACTGAAATTTGGGGTTTTTTATGTTCTATAATGGAAATGGATGCTACAAATGAATGTATGATTCTTAGATTATGTAAGAAATACATGTTATGTGTGTACATTGTGAGAGGATGGTTGTCATCATGTCTTTTACCATGGAATGAAGGTTATGAAATGTATTCCTAAAACATGTTATATGCTACTGTGAAATTCCATAAATATGTGTATTCTTGAAAGAGATTTTGGAATAGTTAAACGAGGTCCTGTTGACCTCAAATCACCGTCATTGGAAAAATATACGAGTCTAGTAAAATGCTTTTTTTTTTCCACTGCCGAAATTCTTTCTGAAAATGAAGTTACATTTCAAATTAAGAGGGTATATCATTGTTGACTGTTTTTCTGGATTTTTCACTAATACTACTGTGGTCACTGATTTTAACTAATCAAATGAAGTTCATTTTCGGTCAAACCATAGCTATTCGAAAGATCTTTGAATGGGCTAAAATTTGCATGCATGAACTATTTTGAAATTCCCCCTAGATTGAAAGTTATATTTTGTTTTATGAAGGTATGTCACTATGGGTAGTGTTGACAAAATTCAAAACTATCACCTTGTTTGGCACGAATCTTTGAACCATAAAATGAAATCCAAATTCTTTCAAATTAGCTTTATTAGAAAGATATACGTCTTGGCTTAAACTTTGATTTTGAAATCGTCACAAGTTGCTTCACGGTTTGCGAGTTATAGTGATATGAAGCAGGGTATATCGATGTCCCCTGTGCACCGCAGGATGCAACTAGGAAACCCTCACCTCTTTGAACCTTTAAGAGGACAAACAGGGTCCAATTGTTTTCAAACTTCCCCCATTTGAAGGATAGGTGTGTCTAGTACAAAATCGGTTTTAGAACCATCTTCAAACTCTCAATGGTCCAAAGGTTACGACCCTAATGGTAAGCGCACATCATTGCCCATGATGGCAGGAAATTGAGTGGTAAGACTCAACCGAAATAATGTTACTATTACTATGGTACTGTCATTGTGATACTGTTAAAATATGATGTACCAATACCAAAATGTGATATTGCTAATATCACGATAGGATATTGATGTCGTCATAATGTGATACTGTGCTGCTTATGTGTTATGTGAATAGGTACCTACCGTGTGAATGATGGTACCGTACTGCTTATGTGTTATGTGAATGGGTACCTACCGTGTGAATGATAGTACCATGCTGCTTATGTGTTATGTGAATGAGTACCTACTGTGTGAATGATGGTATCGTGCTACTTATGTGTTATGTGAATAGGTACCTACTGTGTGAATGATGGTACCATGCTGCTTATATGTTATATGAATAGGTACCTACTGTGTGAATGATGGTATTGTGTTGCTTATGTGTTATGTGATTAGGTACCTATTGTGTGAATGATGGTACCATGTTGCTTATGTGTTATGTGAATGGCCACCTACTATGTGAATAATGGTGCTGACAGCTAAGATCTTTCCCTAACTCCCCATGTTAGGACGGGAGTCAGGATGTGAATATTTGGGAGGGTCGTGCCCCCCAGATCTATATGGCCACTACGCATTACCCAATGGTAGTGTAACACTATCTCATCAGAAGGGTATAAGGAAAGAGTCGTATCTTGCAAGGCCAATGCCTATCGAAAACCCCAAAGCGTGCTGGGGATACGTGTATATGTGGGAGAGCATTACGAAGTGGGACACCCACTTGTCATTGTCCTCCCTTCTGAATGAGCGTATAGGTTTCAAACAGCAGGATTGACTTAACCTGAGCAATAAAACTTCTACTTCGAGAGTAGGCTTTACTAGTTCTGTAATTATGCTATGTTGCCCTACTATATTGTCGATAATGAAGTGATTTATGACTCATGTGTTGTATATTAGCCTGCTTCATCATAACAATGTTAGAATATTGGAAACCATATTGGAGGACTCCACTTAGTACTTTGTGAATATATGTACACTGCTTATTGATATCACTGTTATACTAGTTAAAATGCAATGGTGTAGATTTGCTTACTGGGCTTTTAGTACATTCCATCTTATTTACATAACTATAGAGTGAAGGGTGTTGGCATCTGTGCTAAAGGCGGGTAGTCGTTAAGGGGTTTGAAGCTCGAAGTTGGGAAGTTTGAAAAATCGTCTTCCGAAGACTTTCATAGTATGTTTTGATGGTCTCAGCATTATGATGTATATTGTATTTTGTGTATTGTATGCCAGTAGTGCCTTGAAAGAATTGTAAGAAATTTTGGGATATTGAATGAATGAGATGGCTACTTTTGAATTGATACTTGTCTATTGAATGAATTTATTCTAGTTTTCTTTCATGGTCTACTCTTGATTCCAATGATTTTCTGCATTGAGTCACTCCCACCTGAGTGACATTCGTGACAGCCAGTCGTGATCTCGGGCTCTATCGCCCTCCAGCCAGGGTCAAGGGGGGTGGGGTCGTGACAGTTAGATATATATATATATATATATATATATATATATATATATATATATATATATATATATATATATATATATATATATATATATATATATATATATATATATATGAGATAATCTAAACTTCACAATCCTTCAATTTACAAATGTTCAAGATAGAAAAAGTTATGAATGGTGGATTTATTAATTTTGTTATCTATTTTTTTAAAAAAAGGTTACTTTTGTGGGGCAAGTCTGTAAATATTACTATAAGACAAAACGCGTTTTTGTCATATTTAAAAGAGGTAAAATTGAAATTTTAACTAAAGACAAAGGCACTCTATCAATAAAGTTCCAGAACACTAACTTCCCAAATGCCATTGTACTTTTATGAAAATTTTAAATTTGCCTTTTCTTTATGGTGAAGTTACCTATTTAAATAATTTTTTAATGAAAAAATATTGATTTTTTTGATAAATACACCCATCACAACCCTTTCTAACTTGAACCTCTGTATTTTGAGGGGTTGTTAACTCTAGACAAACCCATATATATCTATATATATACATATATATGTATATATATATATATATATATATATATATATATATATATATATATATATGTATATATATATATGTATATATATATGTATATATATATATATATATATATATATATATATATACAAAGAAAAAGAAAAAACTCCCAGTATGCTATAAGTGTGGTAAAATACTTCTCAAATACCTGAGTCATCTGACAAAGGAAAAGCTGTCCTACCTAAGCATGAAACAATGGTGCTCACAGAGGAAGAGCCCATAATAGAGGATACAATCCAAAATCAGGAAAAAGCATTTATGGATACTACACCTCTAATGGATACCATCAATAAAATAGCTTATGGGAAATACTGGAAACCCATAACAGCCTTACCCTATCATAAGAGACCTACTCCTGTTGACATTCAGATGGAAGAAGATTCAATACAACAGGCAGTATCTTATTCTGGAAGATCTATAGTCAATTGGCAAATAGATGGTTTATCTGAATTAAAAATATTAGATGTCATGAGACATATGACCATGTATGCCTCTGCAAATAAAATGGCAGGCAACCATGATCAAGAAGTTGCCAAAGCAATAGTAAATGGATTCACAGGATGGTTAAGAGGATGGTGGGATTTTTATGTAGATAATGACACCAAACAAAGAATTTTAAACAATACTAGACAATGGACTGGACGAAATGAACAAAATCAAGAAGTTATATATACAGAAAGTGATGCTGTTAATACCTTGATATACACAATCACCTTACATTTTGTAGGCAGTACTTCATTACTAGCAGCAAGATCAGAAGACTTGCTATCTAATTTACGCTGTCCTACTCTTTCTCATTATAAATGGTATAAAGATGTATTCTTTTCAAGGCTTTTAATACGTGAAGATTGCCAGCTAGACCATTGGAAAGAAAAATTCATAGCTGGTCTTCCATATCTATTTGCAGAAAAAGTCAAAGAAAGACTTCGCAAAAAACATAATGGAATAATAGTATATTCATCATATACCCTCGGAGAACTCTCCGCAGAAATTTGTGCAGAAGGCCTAGCCCTCTGTACTGATATGAAATTAAAAAGGCAAATAGATAAACAAAAGCTCACCAAGAAAAAAGAACTTGGAGACTTCTGTGAGCAATTTGGCTATTACTTAGATAGAAAAAATATGCCTGACTATGTCAAAAAAAAAGAGAAAAATATATTAAAGCCAAAACGAAGAATAAGGATAAAGAATATTATAAAAAGAAAAAAAGCAAATTAATCAATAAACCTTTGTAAATACCATTCGCGAATATTTTTATTTTCTTCTGATAAATAATCTTTTTTAATAAAAGCTTTATTTATTTTTCTTTGGTTTCTTTTTAGCTTGGCGGCTAGATAGGCTGCTATATATTCTTCTGAATATTGAGTATGATCATCTTCTTCAAGTTGTAAGGTACAAACTTGAAAGTCATGTAATTCTTCTATACTGGGTTCAGTATTAGAAGTTGTAGGATGAGATGTTGTATATGTTGGGATTACAATATTATCTCTGGTTCTATGTGTTCCTTGAAATTGTATATCTGAATTAGATGAACTCATTTGATTATTGGATGAAGATGGATGACTGTGACTTGGAGGAGGAGGTAATATAGTAACATTTGGGTTATGAGAAATTGATTTTCTACTTGGTATATTTTGTTTATTATTTCTCTTCCTGTTTATATTAATATCATCCTGTATTCGTGAATTTATATTTTGAAATTGTATTTCTACATTTCCATCGGTATGTTCTATTATATGATTGGGAATATGATGTTGAGGAATTTCTCGTGGTTGATTGACATTTTGTAATGCCCATGATTGAGGTAGAATTATATCTGACCATTTTATAGTTTTTGGGACTATCATATTAGATTTTTCTATATTTGTTTGGAACAAAATTGTCTGATCTTTTTGATCAAGTTTCAAGGTATTGGGACTTAATGTGTTCATAACCTTATAGTATATTCTATAGACTATAGCAAGATTTTGTGATCCATGGACCATATTGAATCCATGTGTTTTAAGATTTATGGTTAATATATCTAAAATATTGGGATCGTTTAAAGAAACAGAAAAATTAGGAAAACAGTTAAAATAAATTGGACCGCTACAGAGGCTGGATTCTACCATGCCTAGTAGAGAGTCTGTGAATATATTGTGTCTTGTATCTCTTAGGCATACAAGCACAGAAGTGTTCAACCCTGGTCGGGTCAAAGGTTTTACTGCTATTTGAATGAGACCAATGTGTAAATATTTGTAATTATTTTCTCTATGTTTTTCTATTACTTTTTTAGAGAGTAGGTGAAAGTCTTCTTGATTTTGTGTGACTGATAGACTTTCTTCTACAGTCTTGATGGCATAACCCATCTTAAGTTTGAATGATCCTTTATTATAAACATCATGTATTGGTACCTTGGGGATATTCCAATTTTGTATATTTTCCTCAATATCATTTATGATTATCTGTTCTTTATTTTTAACTCTAAGTTTGGAAGATGAAGATACAGTTTTACTAGTAAGATTTCTTATGAGATTTGCCATCCGTAGGTTGCGGATAATGACAATCTGGACATTCAGTGGCCTTAGCTTTTTTCCCTAAGCGGCTCTCCTGGCCTTGGCGGTACTTTTCGCATCGGCGTTCACTTGTCTCTTGTCTTAACTCTCGGACCAACTTTCTTGGTGGTCAATCTCACTTAATTTCTTATAGTAAAATGTTTCTTTATCTTTACTTATGACGTAGAAAGAACAGTTGTACAAATTCTATAGTTATAACTGTTTGCACAGTTCCACTGTGGAATAGTTCTACTGTTGTAATTTTTCAGACAGTGTATCACTGTATGGCTCTGATACCACTTTGCGCCAGGATCTACAGCACTGTCTTTTAATTAGTTTTTATCTTTATTTTTTGATTGATTGCTTTTCAGGTTCAAGACTATTACAGATAACAATGATCAGGATGATCAGTGTTATAACAAGTATGTAAACAGCAAGCTGTTATATTGGATTAATGATTGTAAAATTCTGTAATAATTCAAGCAGAATAATATGATTCCTATGAATGGAATTATTGAGATATCAAGTACGATCCACTGAGCGTAACTGGTGTTTCCTATTTTAATATTAAACAAAATTTTAAACTGCATAACAGGCAGGTATAAAATCACACTGGCATCTTATTACTATTCACATATGTTTACAGAGAATATTACAGGGAAATATTGCAGAGAAATAAAGCCGAGAGAAGAGTAAAGAAAAGTAAACCTAGAAAGAAAAACTTAGGAAGAAAGTAAGAGACTTACTGGGTGCATACACAGTAACTGGAAAAGAGTTTCCAGTGGTGAGGACAATAAGAGGGCAAGTTATTGATATTTCAATCACACATAATTAAAAGTAGGGTGAGAGAGAACCTGGTTCAGCTATGAGGGCAATGATAGCTGCAGATAGGACGGTGAGGAGGAACTGTTGCAGAGGTTCGGCTAGAACTGGGTTGCAAGGTTCAGGTTTGAGGTTCAGGTGTAAAGGTAGACTACAGAGGTAAGAGGTTTTGCGGTAACAGGGGTTACAGGTAGCAGAGGTCTGAGGTTACAGGTAGCAGAGGTCTGATGTTACAGGTAGCAGAGGTCTGGGGTTACAGGTGTACTGCAGAGGTCAGGTGGGACAGAAGTTTTCTGGTAGAGGCTCAGAGGTAGAGGTTCAGAGGTAGAGGCTCAGAGGTAGAGGCTCAGAGGTAGAGGCTCAGAGGTAGAGGCTCAGAGGTAGACTTCGGGTTTTTGGAAGAAAGGAGAGGAGTTGGGTCTTAGTAGGAGAGAAGAGGAGTGAGGCCCTGCTGAAGAAGAGGGAAGGGCTTCCTTCTTATAGAGGTCGAAGAGAATCTCTTCGTCCAGCTGGCGACCATTATTGGAAGAGGACAAAAGGAAAAAGATGCCGTTGTTGGCAGATGAAGAGAAGGTGGAACAGCTGGCATGAGATGCCTTTGTCGGTGAATGAAGACAAAAGAAGGTGGAACAGCTGGCATGAGATGCCTTTGTCGGTGGATAAAGAAAAAAGAAAGGTGTCCTCCATTATCACTAAAGGACAAAAAGAAACAGTGTGGAGAGAGAAATATGTCGGTGGAAAACGACAAGGGAGAGAGAGAGAAGTGCTAGTGTTCACAAGCATAGGAAGATGCTTTTTGTCAAAAAATTAAAAAGTATCTATGTGCATTGGCTCTATTGGCCCTATTACAATATGAGTGTTTGCCTTGATGGTAGGACCCATATACTGTCTTTTCTCTTGAACAGTGATCATGTTTATTCATGGTCTCTGGCTGAATTCGTCTGGATCTTCTTCTTCTTCTGGATCTGTTTCGTCTATTTCTTCTGGATCCTTCTGACTAAGCTGGAGATACCTATTGGTGTGTAATGGAGAGGACTGAACTGTTTCTTCTGAAGATGTGGGTTTTCTTCCCGCTTCAGCAAAGATGTCTTTCATTTGTTTTTCAAGTTCGTCCTTAGAGGCATGTGGGTTGGTTTGAAGCATATTTCTCAAGTAGGTAGGAAAATCGAATGAAGTGTTTGGAGTATTTGGGTTTTCCTGGTATATAGGTGCTTTGGGCGGTATTCTTTTTGGAGTGGCTTTGGTGAGATCCATTTGGAAGATATCCCACCATTTTACAGAGATGGTTTTTCCCAAACGAGGGATGTATGTATAATCGTTAGAAGTATTGGGTAAGATGGTATAATCCCATTTCATAATCCAAGGGATTTGGTATAAAGCCATAAAGTAAAGGTGAGTGTCAACTGTATTATTGGTATTATTGTATTGTATAAATTGCTCCTGCAACTCCTTAAAAGCAGGAGGTAAAATCATAGCAGTTGATCCCCACACAAAAAACCAGTTTTGAAACCAAGTGGGGAACCTTTCAAAAATTGGTAGCCGGAACTGTAAATACCAGCTATGAGTATTGTTGGGGTTTTGATAATAGAAAAATTTATGCCAAGCTTCTATGTACTCAGCGTATTTGAAATATTTGTAAGAAAATTCAGAATTTTGTATTTTCTTCCCTTGGGCGGGATTAGAACCCCACTCAGTATAAGGAAGGAGCTTTTTTATCTGTACTTTTGAATAGGCTATGATTCTGGTATTTTGTTGAAAATAATGGACAACAGAGATGGATCCTGTTTCCATTAGAATTGCTTCATAGTACTCTCTGGTCTTAACCCCATTGATAGGATTAAGATGATTTAATAGGTATAACGGTGCAAGCTTGCTTGGATCCATGTGAGCCTGATGGTCTTCAATGACAATGTCTATTAAAAAGGCCCTTTCAATGTATTCAGATCTGGGAGTATTAGTAGGAAGAGTGGACTTGGATTGGGCAGGTGAAAAAGTAAGAGTTGAAGTACGAGCTTCTAGGTATGTAATTTGATGAACTGGTGATTGAGATGGTGAACGAATATTCAGGGGTGAGGGTTCCCCTTCATATGGAACTAAAGAGTTCATGGGTTGTTTTCCCCGGCGAGTATTGCCTCGGGAGCCCATATTGAAGGATGAAAGATCCTTATCAGAAAGATTATCTTGGAATAATTGAAGTGCAAGTGAAAGTGGTGATTCGTCGTTGGCGTCAGTGTTGCCCCCCCTGCAAAAATTCACGGGTCAGAAAATCGGGTAAAGAATTAGAAGACCCGGGAAGATGTTCAATGGAGAAATCAAAGGCAGAAAGAATAGCCTGCCATCGGGCAAATATTTGTTTAGAAATCAAATTTTTAACATCTTTTTGCAGAATATCTTTGGCTGCTTTGCAGTCTGTTCGTATAAGAAAAGGTTGGTTTAAAACATCGCTTTGAAATTTTGTAACACAATGAACAATGGCTAATAATTTTTTTTTGACCATTGAGTAGTTCAATTGGGTTGAATTCCAAGCCTTGGATGTATAACGTAATAATTGTTCTTTGGAATCTAATTGTTGTTTTAATATTCCACCAAGTCCTTTATCCGATGCATCACATTCAATTATTTTGAAAGCAGTGGGATGAGGAAGAGAAAGGCATTCAAGGGTTTTGACCTTACTCTTTATTACCTTTATTGCTTGAGTATGGATGTCAAACCAAGGAGGAGGATTCTTCTTGAGTCTATCATATAATGGTTTGGAATCCAAAGCAAGGTTAGGATAGAAATCACTTACGTAATTGAGACATCCTAAAAACCTTTGTAATTCGGTTTTATCAAGAATCTTATCAGGAAATTTATCAGCAAAAGCTATAGATCTATCTATTGGAATGATAGTGCCATGGTGTATCATATGTCCTAAAAACCTAATATTGGTTTTGAAAAGTGTAATCTTTTTGGCAGAAACCACTAAACCTGCTTGGTTTACAGCATGGATAAATGAATTGATATGTTTTATGTGTTGATCAATAGATTCAGAAAATATTAAGACATCATCAATATATACTATCATGAAATGGTAATAAGAGTTGAATACGTCATTCATTATTTTTTGAAATTCTGATGGTGCATTTTTCAAACCAAAAGGCATTACATTCCATTCGTATTGTCCAAAAGGAACATTGAATGCGGTTTTGTATTTATCTTGTTCTTAGATCTGAATTTGCCAGTATCCTGATTTCATATCAAATTTTGAAAATATACAAGCTTGAGCAACTCTGTCTAATAAATCTTTTTTATTAGGAACTGGATATCTGATCCATTTTAAAACTTTATTTAATGGTTTATAATTTATGACCAGTCTAGGAACTCTTCTTTCTTTTTCAGCATTTTTGTTGACATAAAAAGCTGCACAGCTCTAAGGTGAAGAACTTGGTCTAATGAGCTTTCTCTGTAGGAGTTCTGCTCTTTCTTTTCTACACATTTCCAATAAAACAGTATTCATTTGTATTGGCCTAGCTTTCGTAGGGATTTGGCTTTCAGTGAAGGTTGATTCATATGGTAAGCTGATACTATGTTTTTTTCTATCCCAAAAAGCATTAGGATGTTCGCTACATATTGACATTTCTATTTGCTTTTGTATTGATTGAATTTTTTGTTGTATTGAAGGCATTTGTAATTGCTCTTCAATTACTTTATATTTTATTTCTTGTTTAAGGGTGCAAAGAAATTTTTCTTTGTCTTGTAATTGGCTTTTGACATTATTTAATTCTTTTAATTTAGGTTTATGTATGAAATTGAAATGTATTGGAATATTTTGAATTGTTGATGAAATTCCTTTTTCATCAATAGTTAGAGGATAAAGCAATGTTAGGAATGGGACTCCTAAAATTACTGATTGGCTTAATCCTTTAACCATGATAAATGGTGTATCAATACATTGGTGATTATTACATACAGAGGCGTTGGATAATTTATATTTGATAAATAACCTACTGCCATCTGCTGTATTTTTTATTTGAGTAGTTTTATCAAAATATTTTGAAGGTACAAATCCTTCGTTTATGCAATTGAGATCAGCTCCTGAATCTAAGGCCACTGAATGTCCAGATTGTCATTATCCGCAACCTACGGATGGCAAATCTCATAAGAAATCTTACTAGTAAAACTGTATCTTCATCTTCCAAACTTAGAGTTAAAAATAAAGAACAGATAATCATAAATGATATTGAGGAAAATATACAAAATTGGAATATCCCCAAGGTACCAATACATGATGTTTATAATAAAGGATCATTCAAACTTAAGATGGGTTATGCCATCAAGACTGTAGAAGAAAGTCTATCAGTCACACAAAATCAAGAAGACTTTCACCTACTCTCTAAAAAAGTAATAGAAAAACATAGAGAAAATAATTACAAATATTTACACATTGGTCTCATTCAAATAGCAGTAAAACCTTTGACCCGACCAGGGTTGAACACTTCTGTGCTTGTATGCCTAAGAGATACAAGACACAATATATTCACAGACTCTCTACTAGGCATGGTAGAATCCAGCCTCTGTAGCGGTCCAATTTATTTTAACTGTTTTCCTAATTTTTCTGTTTCTTTAAACGATCCCAATATTTTAGATATATTAACCATAAATCTTAAAACACATGGATTCAATATGGTCCATGGATCACAAAATCTTGCTATAGTCTATAGAATATACTATAAGGTTATGAACACATTAAGTCCCAATACCTTGAAACTTGATCAAAAAGATCAGACAATTTTGTTCCAAACAAATATAGAAAAATCTAATATGATAGTCCCAAAAACTATAAAATGGTCAGATATAATTCTACCTCAATCATGGGCATTACAAAATGTCAATCAACCACGAGAAATTCCTCAACATCATATTCCCAATCATATAATAGAACATACCGATGGAAATGTAGAAATACAATTTCAAAATATAAATTCACGAATACAGGATGATATTAATATAAACAGGAAGAGAAATAATAAACAAAATATACCAAGTAGAAAATCAATTTCTCATAACCCAAATGTTACTATATTACCTCCTCCTCCAAGTCACAGTCATCCATCTTCATCCAATAATCAAATGAGTTCATCTAATTCAGATATACAATTTCAAGGAACACATAGAACCAGAGATAATATTTTAATCCCAACATATACAACATCTCATCCTACAACTTCTAATACTGAACCCAGTATAGAAGAATTACATGACTTTCAAGTTTGTACCTTACAACTTGAAGAAGATTATCATACTCAATATTCAGAAGAATATATAGCAGCTTATCTAGCCGCCAAGCTAGAAAGAAACCAAAGAAAAATAAATAAAGCTTTTATTAAAGACGATTATTTATCAGAAGAAAATAAATATATTCGCGAATGGTATTTACAAAGGTTTCAACCACCTAGATTGATGGAATTACTACATAAGAAATATAATAAGTTTTTACACAAAGAAAGATTAAATATAGGATTTTTTCATTGGCTAAAAGACCTATGCTTAGAGAAGAATATTTCTATTCCCTCGTTTGATAAAATTCAAACAATAGAAGAAAAAACATATATAAGTACTGATGGTACTACAACTGCTAGTATCCATCCACCGGAGAAAAGCATTATACTTAAAGCAGGCATTCCAAAGAAAATGAGCCTGTACACTCCTCATCTTTCTATGATATAGTGGCTACACCATATAAAACCATACCTAAAGAGATCAATAAAAAACAAGAGTATATACCTCATATTGTAGAACAAAATAATTATACAAACCTATATCTACAATCCCTTGGAAAGCAAACTGAAAGAATAGAAAGAATAGTATCCAAGGAAATACCTACTGTATCTCCCATCCCTAAATCAGTATTATTTAAACCTCCTCCTGAGTTAAATAAGAATAAATTCCACATTGGAGAAAATAATAAATCCCTTATGGATCAATTAATTTCCAAACTATCCCAACTAGATCTGAAAGGAGTACCTTCACCTCAAATCAATATTCCTCCACCTACGATTACTTCTCAAATACCTGAGTCATCTGACAAAGGAAAAGCTGTCCTACCTAAGCATGAAACAATGGTGCTCACAGAGGAAGAGCCCATAATAGAGGATACAATCCAAAATCAGGAAAAAGCATTTATGGATACTACACCTCTAATGGATACCATCAATAAAATAGCTTATGGGAAATACTGGAAACCCATAACAGCCTTACCCTATCATAAGAGACCTACTCCTGTTGACATTCAGATGGAAGAAGATTCAATACAACAGGCAGTATCTTATTCTGGAAGATCTATAGTCAATTGGCAAATAGATGGTTTATCTGAATTAAAAATATTAGATGTCATGAGACATATGACCATGTATGCCTCTGCAAATAAAATGGCAGGCAACCATGATCAAGAAGTTGCCAAAGCAATAGTAAATGGATTCACAGGATGGTTAAGAGGATGGTGGGATTTTTATGTAGATGATGACACCAAACAAAGAATTTTAAACAATACTAGACAATGGACTGGACGAAATGAACAAAATCAAGAAGTTATATATACAGAAAGTGATGCTGTTAATACCTTGATATACACAATCACCTTACATTTTGTAGGCAGTACTTCATTACTAGCAGCAAGATTAGAAGACTTGCTATCTAATTTACGTTGTCCTACTCTTTCTCATTATAAATGGTATAAAGATGTATTCTTTTCAAGGCTTTTAATACGTGAAGATTGCCAGCTAGACCATTGGAAAGAAAAATTCATAGCTGGTCTTCCATATCTATTTACAGAAAAAGTCAAAGAAAGACTTCGCAAAAAACATAATGGAATAATAGTATATTCATCATATACCCTCGGAGAACTCTCCGCAGAAATTTGTGCAGAAGGCCTAGCCCTCTGTACTGATATGAAATTAAAAAGGCAAATAGATAAACAAAAGCTCACCAAGAAAAAAGAACTTGGAGACTTCTGTGAGCAATTTGGCTATTACTTAGATAGAAAAAATATGCCTGACTATGTCAAAAAGAAAAAGAAAAAATACAAAAAAGAAAAATATATTAAAGCCAAAATGAAGAATAAGGATAAAGAATATTATAAAAAGACAAAAAGAAAATTAATCAATAAATTTTCTCCAAATACAAAGAAAAAGAAAAAACTCCCAGTATGCTATAAGTGTGGTAAAATAGGACATTATAAACACCAATGTAAATTAAAAAAGAAAATAGATTCATTAAATTTAGACGACTCAACCAAAACAAAATTAAAAAGCATAATATCATATGATTCTTCCTCCTCTAATTCAAGTGATTCTTATACTGAAGAAATAGACAGTAATGATATTGATCTTATAGGTTCAGATAATTTTATACTGGACATTATAGATAAAATCAATGATCCCGAGGAAAAAAGAGCTGTCATTACCCAATTTATCAATATTACCAAAAATAAATCAAAATCACCTATTATCAAAAATCCAGATGAATATAATTTCTCTGCGATCATTAAACGAGTCATTGATCAACACACTTCTCAAAAAGAACCTACAATCTCTGATCTCAAAAAAGAGATTAAAGAAATAAAATCTGAAATAGTACAATTGAAAGGAAGAACTCAAATATTAGAATTACAACAAATGTCTCAACAAGATTCTGAGACAGATGAAATAGAATTCAATGACTTGATAACAGATAACCCAATAGAAACCACTGGTCCAAAAGAGACTAGTGAAATACCAACAATACCAAATCCTTCAGTTAATTTAATAAATAAAATAGTTGTACAAAAATGGTTTGTCCAAGTCAAAATCATTGTTGCTAAAAATTATAGTTTTGAAACATCAGCCCTTATAGATTCAGGAGTTGATCTCAATTGCATAAACGAAGGACTTGTACCTTCAAAATATTTTGATAAAACTACTCAAATATTAAATACAGCAGATGGCAGTAGGTTATTTATCAAATATAAATTATCCAACGCCTCTGTATGTAATAATCACCAATGTATTGATACACCATTTATCATGGTTAAAGGATTAAGCCAATCAGTAATTTTAGGAGTCCCATTCCTAACATTGCTTTATCCTCTAACTATTGATGAAAAAGGAATTTCATCAACAATTCAAAATATTCCAATACATTTCAATTTCATACATAAACCTAAATTAAAAGAATTAAATAATGTCAAAAGCCAATTACAAGACAAAGAAAAATTTCTTTGCACCCTTAAACAAGAAATAAAATATAAAGTAATTGAAGAGCAATTACAAATGCCTTCAATACAACAAAAAATTCAATCAATACAAAAGCAAATAGAAACGTCAATATGTAGCGAACATCCTAATGCTTTTTGGGATAGGAAAAAACATAGTATCAGCTTACTATATGAATCAACCTTCACTGAAAGCCAAATCCCTACGAAAGCTAGGCCAATACAAATGAATACTGTTTTATTAGAAATGTGTAGAAAAGAAATAGCAGAACTCCTACAGAGAAAGCTCATTAGACCAAGTTCTTCACCTTGGAGCTGTGCAGCTTTTTATGTCAACAAAAATGCTGAAAAAGAAAGAAAAGTTCCTAGACTGGTCATAAATTATAAACCATTAAATAAAGTTTTAAAATGGATCAGATATCCAATTCCTAATAAAAAAGATTTATTAGACAGAGTTGCTCAAGCTTGTATATTTTCAAATTTTGATATGAAATCAGGATACTGGCAAATTCAGATCCAAGAACAAGATAAATACAAAACCGCATTCAATGTTCCTTTTGGACAATACGAATGGAATGTAATGCCTTTTGGTTTGAAAAATGCACCATCAGAATTTCAAAAAATAATGAATGATGTATTCAACTCTTATTACCATTTCATGATAGTATATATTGATGATGTCTTAATATTTTCTGAATCTATTGATCAACACATAAAACATATCAATTCATTTATCCATGCTGTAAACCAAGCAGGTTTAGTGGTTTCTGCCAAAAAGATTACACTTTTCAAAACCAAT
Organism: Amborella trichopoda; assembly: GCF_054954075.1. Taxonomy (NCBI): domain Eukaryota; kingdom Viridiplantae; phylum Streptophyta; class Magnoliopsida; order Amborellales; family Amborellaceae; genus Amborella; species Amborella trichopoda. The sequence goes on from NC_142344.1 coordinate 19,130,986, forward strand.
ATTAGGTTTTTAGGACATATGATACACCATGGCACTATCATTCCAATAGATAGATCTATAGCTTTTGCTGATAAATTTCCTGATAAGATTCTTGATAAAACTGAATTACAAAGGTTTTTAGGATGTCTCAATTACGTAAGTGATTTCTATCCTAACCTTGCTTTGGATTCCAAACCATTATATGATAGACTCAAGAAGAATCCTCCTCCTTGGTCTGACATCCATACTCAAGCAATAAAAGTAATAAAGAGTAAGGTCAAAACCCTTGAATGCCTTTCTCTTCCTCATCCCACTGCTTTCAAAATAATTGAATGTGATGCATCGGATAAAGGACTTGGTGGAATATTAAAACAACAATTAGATTCCAAAGAACAATTATTACGTTATACATCCAAGGCTTGGAATTCAACCCAATTGAACTACTCAATGGTCAAAAAAGAATTATTAGCCATTGTTCATTGTGTTACAAAATTTCAAAGCAATGTTTTAAACCAACCTTTTCTTATACGAACAGACTGCAAAGCAGCCAAAGATATTATGCAAAAAGATGTTAAAAATTTGATTTCTAAACAAATATTTGCCCGATGGCAGGCTATTCTTTCTGCCTTTGATTTCTCCATTGAACATCTTCCCGGGTCTTCTAATTCTTTACCCGATTTTCTGACCCGTGAATTTTTGTAGGGGGGGCAACACTGACGCCAACGACGAATCACCACTTTCACTTGCACTTCAATTATTCCAAGATAATCTTTCTGATAAGGATCTTTCATCCTTCAATATGGGCTCCCGAGGCAATACTCGCCGGGGAAAACAACCCATGAACTCTTTAGTTCCATATGAAGGGGAACCCTCACCCCTGAATATTCGTTCACCATCTCAATCACCAGTTCATCAAATTACATACCCAGAAGCTCGTACTTCAACTCCTACTTTTTCACCTGCCCAATCCAAGTCCACTCTTCCTACTAATACTCCCAGATCTGAATACATTGAAAGGGCCTTTTTAATAGACATTGTCATTGAAGACCATCAGGCTCACATGGATCCAAGCAAGCTTGCACCGTTATACCTATTAAATCATCTTAATCCTATCAATGGGGTTCAGACCAGAGAGTACTATGAAGCAATTTTAATGGAAACAGGATCCATCTCTGTTGTCCATTATTTTCAACAAAATACCAGAATCATAGCCTATTCAAAAGTACAGATAAAAAAGCTCCTTCCTTATACTGAGTGGGGTTCTAATCCCGCCCAAGGGAAGAAAATACAAAATTCTGAATTTTCTTACAAATATTTCAAATACGCTGAGTACATAGAAGCTTGGCATAAATTTTTCTATTATCAAAACCCCAACAATACTCATAGCTGGTATTTACAGTTCCGGCTACCAATTTTTGAAAGGTTCCCCACTTGGTTTCAAAACTGGTTTTTTGTGTGGGGATCAACTGCTATGATTTTACCTCCTGCTTTTAAGGAGTTGCAGGAGCAATTTATACAATACAATAATACCAATAATACAGTTGACACTCACCTTTACTTTATGGCTTTATACCAAATCCCTTGGATTATGAAATGGGATTATACCATCTCACCCAATACTTCTAACGATTATACATACATCCCTCGTTTGGGAAAAACCATCTCTGTAAAATGGTGGGATATCTTCCAAATGGATCTCACCAAAGCCACTCCAAAAAGAATACCGCCCAAAGCACCTATATACCAGGAAAACCCAAATACTCCAAACACTTCATTCGATTTTCCTACCTACTTGAGAAATATGCTTCAAACCAACCCACATGCCTCTAAGGACGAACTTGAAAAACAAATGAAAGACATTTTTGCTGAAGCGGGAAGAAAACCCACATCTTCAGAAGAAACAGTTCAGTCCTCTCCATTACACACCAATAGGTATCTCTAGCTTAGTCAGAAGGATCCAGAAGAAACAGACGAAACAGATCCAGAAGAAGAAGAAGATCCAGACGAATTCAGCCAGAGACCATGAATAAACATGATCACTGTTCAAGAGAAAAGACAGTATATGGGTCCTACCACCAAGGCAAACACTCATATTGTAATAGGGCCAATAGAGCCAATGCACATAGATACTTTTTAATTTTTTGACAAAAAGCATCTTCCTATGCTTGTGAACACTAGCACTTCTCTCTCTCTCCCTTGTCGTTTTCCACCGACATATTTCTCTCTCCACACTGTTTCTTTTTGTCCTTTAGTGATAATGGAGGACACCTTTCTTTTTTCTTTATCCACCGACAAAGGCATCTCATGCTAGCTGTTCCACCTTCTTTTGTCTTCATTCACCGACAAAGGCATCTCATGCCAGCTGTTCCACCTTCTCTTCATCTGCCAACAACGGCATCTTTTTCCTTTTGTCCTCTTCCAATAATGGTCGCCAGCTGGAAGAAGAGATTCTCTTCGACCTCTATAAGAAGGAAGCCCTTCCCTCTTCTTCAGCAGGGCCTCACTCCTCTTCTCTCCTACTAAGACCCAACTCCTCTCCTTTCTTCCAAAAACCCGAAGTCTACCTCTGAGCCTCTACCTCTGAGCCTCTACCTCTGAGCCTCTACCTCTGAGCCTCTACCTCTGAACCTCTACCTCTGAGCCTCTACCAGAAAACTTCTGTCCCACCTGACCTCTGCAGTACACCTGTAACCCCAGACCTCTGCTACCTGTAACATCAGACCTCTGCTACCTGTAACCTCAGACCTCTGCTACCTGTAACCCCTGTTACCGCAAAACCTCTTACCTCTGTAGTCTACCTTTACACCTGAACCTCAAACCTGAACCTTGCAACCCAGTTCTAGCCGAACCTCTGCAACAGTTCCTCCTCACCGTCCTATCTGCAGCTATCATTGCCCTCATAGCTGAACCAGGTTCTCTCTCACCCTACTTTTAATTATGTGTGATTGCAATATCAATAACTTGCCCTCTTATTGTCCTCACCACTGGAAACTCTTTTCCAGTTACTGTGTATGCACCCAGTAAGTCTCTTACTTTCTTCCTAAGTTTTTCTTTCTAAGTTTACTTTTCTTTACTCTTCTCTCGGCTTTATTTCTCTGCAATATTTCCCTGTAATATTCTCTGTAAACATATGTGAATAGTAATAAGATGCCAGTGTGATTTTATACCTGCCTGTTATGCAGTTTAAAATTTTGTTTAATATTAAAATAGGAAACATCAGTTACGCTCAGTGGATCGTACTTGATATCTCAATAATTTCATTCATAGGAATCATATTATTCTGCTTGAATTATTACAGAATTTTATAATCATTAATCCAATATAACAGCTTGCTGTTTACATACTTGTTATAACACTGATCATCCTGATCATTGTTATCTGCAATAGTCTTGAACCTGAAAAGCAATCAATATATATATATATATATATATATATATATATATATATATATATATATATATATATATATATATATATATATATGTATATATATATATATGTATATATATATATATATATATATATATATATATATATATATATGTATATATATATATACATATGTATATATGTATATGTATATACATATATATATATATATATATACATATATATATATATATATATATATATATAAATAAATAAATGTATATATATATATATGTATATAAATAAATAAATGTATATATATATATACATTTTTGCAGGGGGGGCAACACTGACAGCAACGACGAATCACCTTTGTCCCTTGCACTACAGCTATTCAACGAGAATAGAAATAATAATATTACACTTTCACCTTCACCTATAATGGGTTCTCGTAGCACTTCTCGCCACGTTAAACGCCCAATGACTAATATAATACCCTTTGAAGGAGAACCTTCGCCTTTAGCAACCCGTTCCCCTTCACACTCTCCTAAGCATCAAATAACCTATCCCGAAGCAAATGCTTCAAATCCCATATATTCTCCAGCCCAGTCTAAGTCTGCTTCAAGACCTAATATACCCAGATCTTCATATATTGAACGAGCTTACCTCATGGATATTACTATTGATGAACACCACATCAATACAGAACCTATAAAACTTGCTCCATTATATCTGCTCAATCACTTAAATCTAACCAATGGTGTAAAAACCAGAGAATACTTTGAAGCCATCCTTATGGAAACGGGATCCATTTCCGTTGTCCATTATTACCAACAAAACACCAGAGTCATTGCGTACTCAAAGGTTCAAATAAAAAAACTACTTTCCTATGATGAGTGGGGTTGTAATCCCGCGCAAGGAAAGAAATTGTACAACCCAGATTTCTCTTATAAATACTATAAGTATGCCGAATATATTGAAGCCTGGCATAAGTTCTTTTACTACCAAAATCCAAACAACACACACAGTTGGTACATACAGTTCCGACTACCTGTTTTTGAAAGATTCCCCACATGGTTTAAAAACTGGTTCTTTGTGTGGGGCTCAAAATCTTCAATCATACCTCCTGCTTTCAAAACAGTGCAGGAACAATTCATGGAATACAATAATATTGATAATACCATTGATATTCACCTATACTTCATGGCCTTGTATCAAATCCCATGGATTATGAAATGGGAATATACTATTTCAGTCAATACCACTGCTGACTACACCTATATTCCACGACTGGGAAAAACTATCTCTGTAAGATGGTGGGACATATTCAATATGGATCCCACAACAATCACACCCAAAAGAATACCTCAACCAACACCCATATACCAACCAAGCCCAAATACTACCAACACTTCTTTTGATTTCCCAACCTATTTGAGAAATATGCTCCAGTCCAACCCCAATGCCTCAAAAGAAGCTCTAGAGCAGCAAATGAAAGAAATATTTGCTAAAGGAGGAAGAAAGCCAGTTTCTTCTGAAGAAACTGTACAATCTTCACCCTTACAAACCAATCAGTACTTGCAACTACTTGTAACAGATCCGGATGACAAAGAAGATCCAGAAGAAGATGATCCGGAAGAATTTAGCCAAAGACCATAAAGAATCCTTGAAGAATATTCCAGAAGGACACCTTACCTCACCAGCATATTCCAACAAAGATTCATCTTACCAATAAGATCACTATCACCGACAAAGATAAAGCTCGACCGACGCATATGCCAAAAGAAAAATAGTCTCCACCGACAAATATGCCAAAAGAAGAATAATCAAAGATGCCAGCACTATGCCCATTACCATAAAATCCAACAAAGTCACTGTAGCCATGATCATATAAGACAAAAAGGAAACACTGTACAAAGATGCTTTCTTTTCTTTTTATTTTGTCTTTTACGCTTTAAGTCATCTCTCTTTTGTCCTTTGTCTCCCACTCAGCTTTAACCTTTTTCCTCTTTTCTTTGCTTAGCCCCTAAGCAATCTCGCTTATAGAAGGGGGCCTCTCCCCTGTCATTCGGCAGGGTCTCAACTTCTTCCCTCCTTACTCAAGGGTCTCAACTTCTTCCCTCACTCGAGGGTCTCCACCTCTTCTCTCCTCTGCTCTTCTTTGCTCTCTCAAGAACCAGAGGTCGCTTCTCTCTCTGCTTCTCTCTCTCTGCTTTTCTTGCTCCTCTCTCAGCCTCTTATGAGCCGTTTATCTCTCTCTCTTCTCTTTCATCCCTGAAGATAAAGCGTATCAACAATCAAGAGCTATCCTGACCTTCATAGCTCCATACTGACATACCAGGTTCTATCCTTCTTCTCTTTTTTTAAATATGTGTGACTGCAATATAAACTCTCTTCCTTCATATTGCCCGCAACATTGGAAACTCTTTTCCAGTTACTGCATCTGTAAACAGTAAGTCTATTGTTTTCATACTCTCTATACAGTTATTATCTACACTGTCCAGTTTGTCCCTCTTTGCTTATTTCTAGCTTTGTCAGCCTGTCAGTCTGTAATATTAGTGTTTCAGTTTGTATTAGTTTGTATTAACTACACTATGTTTGTGACTTAAACAGTTTGTAATCATATCCTGTGATTAATACAGTGTGAAGTTTGTGAAGTTTAAACAGTTTGTCTTAGTTTGTCTCAGATGTTTTAATATTTAATATGCAGTTTAAAATTTTATTCAATGTCAAAATTGGAGATAATAATTATGCCCAATGGTTTGTTATTGATATATCCATTATACCCCTCCTTTGCATAATCCTTTTCATTCTAAATTATTATAAAATCCTGCAACAACTCATTAAATATAATAGTCTCATATTTACATATCTACTCTAGAGGTACTCTAGAACCATAATTAGCACCTTATACTCTAACAAATGTTATAAATAGGATCGGACTGTAGATCTTGGGCGTTTTGGTATCAGACCCAAACAGTAGAACTGTGCAAACAGTTAGACTGAACTAAACAGTAGAACTGTGCAAAACAGTTACACTGTAACAAACAACAATACTGTTCTAACAGTAAACTGTAAGAGGCAAAAGTTCCACTATTACTGTAGAAACCGAATTAAATTTACATCTACTAAAGTTGGTCCGAGAGTTAAGGCAAGAGACGAAAGGACAAGTCTAGGCAAAGTACCCGCCAAGGCCAGGAAGAGCCGCTTAAGGGAACACGCTGGACCATTGGTCATCCAGATTGTCATTATCCGCAACCTACAGATGACAAATTTAATTAGGAATCTTAAAGGTAATAATGCAACTTCATCTCAAACACTTAGAGTTAAAAATAAAGAACAGATCATAATAAATGACATTGAAGATCACATTCAGAATTGGAATATTCCTAAGGTACCAATAACCGATATTTATCATAAAGGCTCATTTAAATTCAAAATGGGCTATGCTATTAAGACAGTAGAAGAAAGCTTATCTGTTACACAGAACCAGGAAGACTTTCAACTACTATCTAAAAAAGTTATTGAAAAACATAATGAAAATCATTACAAATATTTACACATTGGCCTTATTCAAATAGCAATCAAACCTTTAACCCTATTAGGGTTAAACACTTCAGTGCTTGTATGCCTAAGAGATACAAGACACAATAATTTCACTGATTCACTCCTAGGCATGGTTGAATCCAGCCTGTGTAGTGGACCAATATATTTTAACTGTTTTTCGAATTTTTCAGTTTCTTTAACTGACCCCAATATCTTAAATATACTTTCAATAAATCTGAAAACTCATGGATTCAATATGTTACATGGTTCCCAGAATTTAGCTATAGTATACAGAATATATTATAAAGTAATGAATACTCTTTGTCCTAATATTATGAGAATGGATAAAAAAGAACAAACCATATTATTTCAAACAAATATGGAAAAATCTCATACTATTATACCTAAAACAATCAAGTGGTCAGATATTGTTTTACCACAGTCTTGGGCATTGCAACATGCAAATCAACCCCAAGAAGTACCAAGTCATAATATTCCAAATCAAATTATTGAACATCCAGATGGAAATATTGAAATAAAATTCCAACAAATACAGGATGATATAAATGTGAACAGGAAAAGAAATAAAAACCCAATAATGCCAAGTAGAAAATCATGTTCTACTACTCCTGATGTCATTATACTTCCTCCTCCTTCTCAATCTTCTTCTTCTCAAGCAATACCTTACTCGGATTTACAATTCCAAGGGATAAGAAGAACAGTCGATCATGTTGTTCTCCCTAAATATACTCCTGAACCAAGTATAGAAGAATTTCAAATATTAACATTACAAATCGAGGACAATTTTTATACTGATGAACAAATAACATCCTATTTAGAAACCAATGATATATATACGGATGAACAAATGGCAGCCTATTTAGCAGCCAAATTAGAAAGGAAATCAGAAAGAAAGAAGAAGAAAAATGATAAGAATTATATTAAGCAAGATTATAATTCAAATGAAAATAAACATATTAGAGAATGGTATCTTGCAACAGTACCATTAAAAATAAGAGACTTATTACAAGAACAATATAATAAATTTCTCAAAAAAGAAAGAGAAACAATATGTTATTTTATCAACAATAGGTTATTTTATCTGGCTAAGAGAACAATATCAAGATAAACTTAATATTCCTTCATTTGAAAATATTCAAACTTTGGAAGAAAAAACCTATTTAAGTACAGATGGAACTACAACTGCTAATACACATCCTCCTGAAAAAAGCATAATACTTAAAGGAGTCACTCCATCTAATAAAGGAGAACCACCGCAATCTGTATATGATATTATTGCTACTCCATACAAAGTCTTACCCAAAGAAATTGGTAAGAAACAAGAATTGATACCTCATATTGTGGAACAAAACAATTATCCCAATTTATATATGCAATCTTTAGGGAAACAGGCAGAAAGAATAGAAAGACTAGTATCCAAGGAAAAATCAATTCCTTCTCCTCCTAAAGCAGTTTTGTTCAAACCACCTCCAGAATTAAATAAAAATAAATTCCATATTGGCAACAATAATAAATCCCTAATGGATCAGTAAATAGCCAAACTATCTCAGCTAGATATTAAAGGAATACCATCTCCCAAGATTACTATTCCTACACCTTTGATACCTAGTCCAATACCTGAATCTTCAGACAAAGGCAAAGCTAACATCCCAGAGCATGAGACAATGATGCTCCAAGAAGAACCAATAATAGAAGATACTATCCAAAATCAAGAAAATGCATTTATGGATACCACTCCTATTAATCTGAATGATAATTTGAATAGAATAGCTTATGGAAAAAATTGGAAACCAATTACTGCTCTTCCATATCATAAAAGACCCACACCTGTTGATATCCAAATGGAAGATGATGCTATACAACAAGTAGTATCCTACTCAGGAAGATCAATAGTCAATTGGATCATAGATAGTTTATCTGATTTAAAGATTTTAGATGTCATGAGACATATGACAATGTTTGCCTCTGCAAATAAAATGGCAGGCAACCCAGATCAAGAGGTTGCAAAAGCAATAGTTAATGGATTTACTGGCTGGTTAAGAGGCTGGTGGGATTTTTATGTAGATGATGAAACAAAAAATAGGATCCTCACCAATACTAGACAATGGACCTTCAGAAATGAACATAATCAAGAAATAATCTATACGGAAAGTGATGCCGTCAATACTTTGATATATACCATTACACTTCACTTTATAGGCAGTACAGCACCGTTAGCAGCAAGATCGGAAGATCTGCTCTCCAATCTCCGCTGTCCTACATTATCTCATTATAGATGGTATAAAGATGTATTTTTCTCACGATTATTAATACGAGAAGACTGTCAGCTAAACCATTGGAAAGAGAAATTCATAGCTGGTCTACCATATTTATTTGCTGAAAAAGTCAAAGAAAGACTTAGGAAAAAACATAATGAAATCATTGTATATTCATCATATATACTCGGAGAACTCTCCGCAGAAATATGTGCTGAAGGCTTAGCCTTATGCACAGATATGAAACTCAAAAGACAATTGGATAAACAACAAACAACCAAGAGGAACGAACTTGGTGACTTTTGCGAACAATTTGGATATTACCTTGATAGAAAAAATACGCCTGAAAAACTCTATAAGAAAAAGAAAAAATATAAAAAAGACAAGTATAAATCCAAATCTAATAAAGACCATAAACCATATAAAAAATCTAAAAGAAAACTTATTAATAAATTTTCTCCCAATACAAAACATAAAAGAAAACTTCCAGTATGTTATAAGTGTGGTAAGGTTGGTCATTATAAACATCAATGTAAATTAAAAAAGAAAATAGATTCATTACATTTAGATGATATAGTTAAAACAAAGTTATACAATATAATCAACTATGATTCTACATCTTCAAATTCTTCCTATGATTCTCATATAGACAATATACATGACGATGATTTGTTATTGACAAACTCATCTGATTCTTCTAATACAACCACAGACTCGGAATCATCTAATCCAATGAAAGATAATGATTGTAGCTGTCTCATACCTTCACATAATCTTCATACACTTACGCAAGAAGATAATTTCATCTTAGACATTATTGACAAAATTACTAATCCAGATGAAAAAAGATCTGTTATTACTCAATTCATTTCGATAACTAAAAATAAAGCAAAAATACCTCCCATCAATAAATCTCCTTACGAATACAATTTTGCTTCAATAATGAAAAGAGTAAGTGAACAACATACTTCTCAACAAAAAGAACCTTCAATTTCTGATTTGAAACAAGAAATCAAAGACATAAAAAGAGAAGTATCTCAATTAAAAAATAGAATTAAAATTTTAGAATTACAACAAGTATCTCCACAAGATACAGATACAGATGAAATAGAGTTTGATCAAATCGTAATGGAAGAATCAGAAGAGATTCCAGAAACCTCAGAGAAGAAACCTTATCTGGTAACTCTTCCTTCAGTTAATTTAATAGATAAAATAGTCTGATCCTATTTATAACATTTGTTAGAGTATAAGGTGCTAATTATGGTTCTAGAGTACCTCTAGAGTCGATTTGTAAATATGAGATTATTATATTTAATGAGTTCTTGCAGGATTTTATAATAATTTAGAATGAAAAGGATTATGCAAAGGAGGGGTATAATCGATATATCAATAACAAACCATTGCGCATAATTATTAACTCCAATTTTGACATTGAATAAAATTTTAAACTGCATATTAAATATTAAAACATCTGAGACAAACTAAGACAAACTGTTTAAACTTCACAAACTTCACACTGTATTAATCACAGGATATGATTACGAACTGTTTAAGCCACAAACATAGTATAGTTAATACAAACTAATACAAACTGAAACACTAATATTACAGACTGACAGGCTGACAAAGCTAGAAATAAGCAAAGATGGACAAACTGGACGGTGTAGATAATAACTGTATAGAGAGTATGAAAACAGTAGACTTACTGTTTACAGATGCAGTAACTGGAAAAGAGTTTCCAATGTTGCGGGCAATATGAAGGAAGAGAGTTTATATTGCAGTCACACATATTTAAAAAAAGAGAAGAAGGATAGAACCTGCTATGTGAGTATGGAGCTATGAAGATCAGGATAGCTCTTGATTGTTGATACGCTTTATCTTCAGGGATGAAAGAGAAGAGAGAGAGATAAACGGCTCATAAGAGGCTGAGAGAGGAGCAAGAAAAGCAGATAGAGAGAATCAGAGAGAGAGAAGCAGAGAGAGAAGCGACCTCTGGTTCTTGAGAGAGCAAAGAAGAGCAGAGGAGAGAAGAGGTGGAGACCCTCGAGTGAGGGAAGAAGTTGAGACCCTTGAGTGAGGAGGGAAGAAGTTGAGACCCCGCCAAATGAAAGGGGAGAGGTCCCCTTTTATAAGCGAGATTGCTTAGGGGCTAAGCAAAGAAAAGAGGAAAAGGACAAAGGTTAAAGCTGAGTGGGAGACAAAGGACAAAAGGATAACGTCTAGTGGGAGACAGAGGACAAAAGAGAGATGACTTAAAGCGTAAAAGACAAAATAAAAAGAAAAAAAAGCATCTTTGTACAGTGTTTCCTTTTTGTCTTATATGGTCATGGCTACAGTGACTTTGTTGGATTTTATGTTAATGGGCATAGTGCTGGCATCTTTGATTATTCTTCTTTTGGCATATTTGTTGGTGGAGACTATTCTTCTTTTGGCATATGCGTCGGTGGAGCTTTATCTTTGTCGGTGATAGTGATCTTATTGGTAAGATGAATCTTTGTTGGAATATGCTGGTGAGGTAAGGTGTCCTTCTGGAATATTCTTCAAGGATTCTTTATGGTCTTTGGCTAAATTCATCCGGATCATCTTCTTCTGGATCTTCTTCGTCATCCGAACTGTTACAGGTAGTTGCAAGTACTGATTGGTGTGTAAGGGTGAAGATTGTACAGTTTCTTCAGAAGAAACTAGCTTTCTTCCTGCTTCAGCAAATATTTCTTTCATTTGCTGCTCTAGAGCTTCTTTTGAGGCATTGGGGTTGGACTGGAGCATATTTCTCAAATAGGTTTGGGAAATCAAAAGAAGTGTTGGCAGTATTTGGGCTTGGTTGGTATATGGGTGTTGGTTGAGGTATTCTTTTGAGTGTGATTGTTGTGGGATCCATAATGAATATGTTCCACCATTTTACAGAGATAGTTTTTCCCAGTCCGAGAATATAGGTGTAGTCAACAGTGGTATTGACTGAAATAGTATATTCCCATTTCATAATCCATGGGATTTGATACAAGGCCATGAAGTATAGGTGAATATCAATGGTATTATTAATATTATTGTATTTCATGAATTGTTCCTGCACTGTTTTGAAAGCAGGAGGTAAGATTGAAGATGTTGAGCCCCACACAAAGAACTAGTTTTTAAACCATGTGGGGAATCTTTCAAAAACAGGTAGTCGAAACTGTATGTACCAACTGTGTGTGTTATTTGGATTTTGGTAGTAAAAGAACTTATGCCATGCTTCAATATATTCGGCATACTTATAGTATTTATAAGAGAAATCTGGGTCGTGCAATTTCTTTTTTTGCACGGGATTACAACCCCACTCATCATAGAAAAGTAGTTTTTTGATTTGAACCTTTGAGTACGCAATGACTCTGGTGTTTTGTTGGTAATAATGGACAACGGAAATGGATCCCGTTTCCATAAGGATGACTTCAAAGTATTCTCTGGTTTTTACACCATTGGTTGGATTTAAGTGATTGAGCAGATATAATGGAGCAAGTTTTATAGGTTCTGTATTGATGTGGTGTTCATCAATAGTAATATCCATGAGGTAAGCTCGTTCAATATATGAAGATCTGGGTATATTAGGTCTTGAAGCAGACTTAGACTGGGCTGGAGAATATATGGGATTTGAAACATTTGCTTCGGGATAGGTTATTTGATGCATAGGAGAGTGTGAAGGGGAACGTGTTGCCAAAGGCGAAGGTTCTCCTTCAAAGGGTATTATATTAGTCATTGGATGTTTATCGTGGCGAGAAGTGCTACGAGAACCCATTATAGGTGAAGGTGAAAGTGTAATATTATTATTTCTATTCTCGTTGAATAGTTGTAGTGCAAGGGACAAAGGTGATTCGTCGTTGCTGTCAGTGTTGCCCCCTGCAAAAATTCACGGGTTAAGAAGTCAGGCAAGGAATTAGAAGACCCGGGAAGGTGTTTGATGGAAAAATCAAAGGCGGACAGGATAGCCTGCCAGCGAGCAAATATTTGTTTGGAAACCAAATTTTGAACATCTTTTTTGCAAAATATCTTTCGCTGCTTTGTAGTCAGTTCGTATAAGAAATGATTGATTAAGAATGTCACTCTGAAATTTATGACACAATGAACAATGGCTAATAATTCTTTTTTAACCATTGAATAATTTTTCTGTGTGGGATTCCAAGCTTTCGAAGTATACCTGAGTAGTTGTTCTTTGTTCTCAATTCTTTGTTTGAGAATACCACCCAAGCCTATATCAGAGGCGTCGCATTCTATAATTTTGAACGTCGTTGGATGAGGAAGAGAAAGGCAAACAAGAGTTTTTACCTTTTGTTTGATTATTTGTACTGCACGAGTATGGATATTTGTCCTTGGTGGAGGATTCTTTTTGAGTCTATCATATAAAGGTTTAGAATCTATGGCCAGATTAGGATAAAAATCACTAACATAATTTAAACATCCTAAGAATCTTTGAAGGTGTTTCTTATTAAGTATTTGATCAGGAAATTTATCAGCAAATTGAAGTGATCTATCAATGGGAATAATTGTACCTTGGTGGATCATATGTCCTAAGAATCTAATATTAGTTTTGAATAAAGTAATCTTTTTGGCTGATACAACCAATCCAGCATTTTGGACTGCATTGATAAAAGTATGAATATGTTTGATATGTTGATCTATAGATTTAGAAAAGATTAAAACATCATCAATATAGACTATCATGAAATGATGATAAGCATTGAAAACGTCATTCATTATTTTTTGAAATTCTGATGGAGCATTTTTTTAACCGAAGGGCATGACATTCCATTCGTATTGACCAAATGGTACATTAAATACGATTTTATATTTATCTTGTTCTTGAATTTGTATTTGCCAGTATCCAGACTTCATATCAAATTTAGAGAAGATACAAGCATTAGCAACTCTATCTAATAAATCTTTCTTATTAGGGATAGGATATCGAATCCATCTTAATACTTTATTAATAGGTTTATAATTAATCACTAGTCGAGGAACTCCTTGTTCTTTTTCAGCGTTTTTATTAACATAAAAGGCTGCACAGCTCCAAGGTGAGGAGCTTGGTCCTATTAATCTTTTTATTTGAAGATCCTTAATTTCTTTGCGGCACATATCAAGTAGGATAGTATTCATCTGTATTGGTCTAGCTTTGGTAGGTATTTGTTTTTCATCAAAACCTTGTTCATATGGTAAGCTAATGCTATGCTTTTTCCTTTCCCAAAAAGCATTGGGATGTTTACTGCATATAGATGTTTCTATTTGTTTTTGTATGCATTGTATTTTTTGTTGAATCAAAGGATTGTTAAGTTGTTCTTAAATATGCTTATATTTAATTTCTTGTTTTAACGTGCAAAGAAATTTTTCTTTATTTTGTAATTGATTTTTCACATTATTTATTTCTTTTAATTTGGGTTTATGTATAAAGTCAAAGTGTATTGGTACATTATGATATTTAGAAGATATTCCTGTTTGGTCTATTGTCAATGGATATAAAAGGGTAAGGAATGGGACTCCAAGTATAACCGCTTGGCTTAACCCTTTGACCATTATGAAAGGTGTACTAATATATTGATGATTATTACAAACAGAAGCATTTGATAATTTATAATTTATAAACAATCTACTTCCATCTGCTGTATTTAATATTTGGGTTGTCTTATCAAAATATTTTGAAGGTACTAGACCTTCATTGATACAATTCAGGTCAGCGCCTGAGTCTATTAAGGCTGAAGTTTCAAAACTATAATCTTTTGCAACTATAATTTTGACTTGGACAAACCATTTTTGAATCATTATTTTATCTATTAAATTAACTGAAGGAAGAGTTACCAGATAAGGTTTCTTCTCTTAGGTTTCTGGAATCTCTTCTGGTTCTTCCATTATGATTTGATCAAACTCTATTTCATCTGTATCTGTATCTTGTGGAGATACTTGTTGTAATTCTAAAATTTTAATTCTATTTTTTAATTGAGATACTTCTCTTTTTATGTCTTTGATTTCTTGTTTCAAATCAGAAATTGAAGGTTCTTTTTGTTGAGAAGTATATTGTTCACTTACTCTTTTCATTATTGAAGCAAAATTGTATTCATCAGGAGATTTATTGATGGGAGGTATTTTTGCTTTATTTTTAGTTATCGAAATGAAATGAGTAATAACAGATCTTTTTTCATCTGGATCAGTAATTTTGTCAATAATGTCTAAGATGAAATTATCTTCTTGCGTAAGTGTATGAAGATTATGTGAAGGTATGGGACAGCTACAATCATTATCTTTCATTGGATTAGATGATTCCGAGTCTGTGGTTGTATTAGAATAATCAGATGAGTCTGTCAATAACAAATCATCGTCATGTATATTGTCTATATGAGAATCATAGGAAGAATTTGAAGATGTAGAATCATAGTTGATTATATTGTATAATTTTGTTTTAACTGTATCATCTAAATGTAATGACTCTATTTTCTTTTTTAATTTACATTGATGTTTATAATGACCAACCTTACTACACTTATAACATACTGGAAGTTTTCTTTTATGTTTTGTATTGGGAGAAAATTTATTAATAAGTTTTCTTTTAGATTTTTTATATGGTTTATGGTCTTTATTAGATTTGGATTTATACTTCTCTTTTTTATATTTTTTCTTTTTCTTATAGAGTTTTTCCGGCATATTTTTTCTATCAAGGTAATATCCAAATTGTTCGCAAAAGTCACCAAGTTCTTTCCTCTTGGTTGTTTGTTGTTTATCCAATTGTCTTTTGAGTTTCATATCTGTGCATAAGGCTAAGCCTTCAGCACATATTTCTGCGGAGAGTTCTCCGAGTGTATATGATGAATATACAATGATTCCATTATGTTTTCTCCTAAGTCTTTCTTTGACTTTTTCAGTAAATAAATATGGTAGACCAGCTATAAATTTCTCTTTCCAGTGGTCTAGCTGACAGTCTTCTCGTATTAATAATCGTGAGAAAAATACATCTTTATACCATTTATAATAAGATAATGTAGGACAACGGAGATTGGAGAGCAGATCTTCCGATCTTGCTGCTAATAGTGCTGTACTGCCTACAAAGTGAAGTATAATGGTATATATCAAAGTATTGACGGCATCACTTTTCGTATAGATTATTTCTTGATTATGTTCGTTTCTGACGGTCCATTGTCTAGTATTGGTGAGGATCCTATTTTTTGTTTCATCATCTACATAAAACCCCACCAGCCTCTTAACCAGCTAGTAAATCCATTAACTATTGCTTTTGCAACCTCTTAATCTGGGTTGCCTGCCATTTTATTTGCAGAGGCAAACATTGTCATATGTCTCATGACATCTAAAATCTTTAAATCAGATAAACCATTTATGGTCCAATTGACTATTGATCTTCCTGAGTATGATACTACTTGTTGTATAGCATCCTCTTCCATTTGGATATCAACAGGTGTGGGTCTTTTATGATATGGAAGAGCAGTAATTGGTTTCCAATTTTTTCCATAAGCTATTCTATTCAGATTATCATTCAGATTAATAGGAGTGGTATCCATAAATGCATTTTCTTGATTTTGGATAGTATCTTCTATTATTGGTTCTTCTTGGAGCATCATTGTCTCATGCTCTGGGATTTTAGCTTTGCCTTTGTCTGAAGATTCAGGTATTGGACTAGGTATCAAAGGTGTAGGAATAGTAATCTTGGGAGATGGTATTCCTTTAATATCTAGCTACGATAGTTTGGCTATTAACTGATCCATTAGGGATTTATTATTGTCGCCAATATGGAATTTATTTTTATTTAATTCTGGAGGTGGTTTGAACAAAACTGCTTTAGGAGGAGAAGAAATTGATTTTTCCTTGGATACTAGTCTTTCTATTCTTTCTGCCTGTTTCCCTAAAGATTGCATATATAAATTGGTATAATTGTTTTGTTCCACAATATGAGGTATCAATTCTTGTTTCTTACCAATTTCTTTGGGTAAGACCTTGTATGGAGTAGCAATAATATCATATACAGATTGCGGTGGTTCTCCTTTATTAGATGGAGTGACTCCTTTAAGTATTATGCTTTTTTCAGGAGGATGTGTACTAGCAGTTGTAGTTCCATCTGTACTTATATAGGTTTTTTCTTCCAAAGTTTGAATATTTTCAAATGAAGGAATATTAAGTTTATCTTGATATTGTTCTCTTAGCCAGATAAAATAACCTATTGTTTTTCTTTCTTTTTTGAGAAATTTACTATATTTTGCTTGTAATAAGTCTCTTATTTTTAATGGTACTGTTGCAAGATACCATTCTCTAATATGTTTATTTTCATTTGAATTATAATCTTGCTTAATATAATTCTTATTAATTTTCTTCTTCTTTTTTTCTGATTTCCTTTCTAATTTGGCTGCTAAATAGGCTGCCATTTGTTCATCCTTATATATATCATTGGTTTCTAAATAGGATGTTATTTGTTCATCAGTATAAAAATTGTCCTCGATTTGTAATGTTAATATTTGAAATTCTTCTATACTTGGTTCAGGAGTATATGTAGGGAGAACAACATGATTGGCTGTTCTTCTTATCCCTTGGAATTGTAAATCCGAGTAAGGTATTGCTTGAGAAGAAGAAGATTGAGAAAGAGGAGGAAGTATAATGACATCAGGAGTAGTAGAACATGATTTTCTACTTGGTATTATTGCGTTTTTATTTCTTTTCCTGTTCACATTTATATCATCCTGTATTTGTTGGAATTTTATTTCAATATTTCCATCTGGATGTTCAATAATTTGATTTGGAATATTATGACTTGGTACTTCTTGGGTTGATTTGCATGTTGCAATGCCCAAGACTGTGGTAAAACAATATCTGACCACTTGATTGTTTTAGGTATAATAGTATGAGATTTTTCCATATTTGTTTGAATTAATATGGTTTGATCTTTTTTATCCATTCTCATAATATTAGGACAAAGAGTATTCATTACTTTATAATATATTCTGTATACTATAGCTAAATTCTGGGAAACATGTAACATATTGAATCCATGAGTTTTCAGATTTATTAAAAGTATATTTAAGATATTGGGGTCAGTTAAAGAAACTGAAAAATTCGGAAAACAGTTAAAATATATTGGTCCACTACACAGGCTGGATTCAACGATGCCTAGGAGTGAATCAGTGAAATTATTGTGTCTTGTATCTCTTAGGCATACAAGCACTGAAGTGTTTAACCCTAATCGGGTTAACGGTTTGATTGCTATTTGAATAAGGCCAATGTGTAAATATTTGTAATGATTTTCCTTATGTTTTTCAATAACTTTTTTAGATAGTAGTTGAAAGTCTTCCTGGTTCTGTGTAACAGACAAGTTTTCTTCTACTGTCTTAATAGCATAGCCCATTTTGAATTTAAATGAGCCTTTATGATAAATATCGGTTATTGGTACCTTAGGAATATTGCAATTCTGAATGTGATCTTCAATGTTATTTATTATGATCTATTCCTTATTTTTAACTCTAAGTGTTTGAGATGAAGTTGCATTATCACCTTTAAGAAACCGAATTAAATTTACATCTAAGAAAGTTGGTCCGAGAGTTAAGGCAAGAGACGAAAGGACAAGTCTAGGCAAAGTACCCGCCAAGGCCAGGAAGAGCCGCTTAGGGGAACACGCTGGACCCTTGGTCGTCTAGATTATATATATATATATATATATATATATATATATATATATATATATATCGATATATATATATATATATATACTATGAGACCCTCCCATACCCATGTGAGTAGGACCCCAAAAGATCAGCATTAAATTTTGATACAGATATCTAGAAAACCTATTCACCCAAATCCCACACCCATGTCATAACTTTTCTAGAGGTCTGTGTCAAAATTTAATGGTGATCCATTGGGGTCCTACTCACATGGGTGTGGGAGGGTATCATAGTATCATATATATATATATATATATATATATATATATATATATATATATATATATATATATAAAGCTGGGATTAGCCCACTAGCTCATATGAACATGTGAGCCTAACAGTTTAGATTGATTCTGGGCCGATCTGACGGTCACGACCTCATTTTGTGTTTGAATTTTAATTTTTTTTTACATATCCAAATCAATTGAAATTTTAGGCGTGTGTTCTTTTCATCAAGACTCACCTAATAAAAATATATATATAAATAATTATTTGTAAAACAAGACCAAAATACCCCTGAAACCTTTTGGGGCTATTTTTGTCAATTTATTTCATGAAAATATTTTTTTGATATTTTTCAAAGATTCAACTAGTTTTTATGAATACACCTAAAATTTTCAGTGATTTGGATTTGTAGAAAAAAATTAAAATTCAAACGCTACAGGACATCCGTGATCGTCAGATTGGCCCAAATTCAATCTGGGTTTTTGGGCTCATATGTTCATATGAGCTATTGGGCTAATCTTAGATTTTTCTTTTATATATATATATATACACACGTGATTGAAACCCATTGAATATCTAATGAAAGCACAAATTTTTTAGATAAAAAAATAAAAAATAAAAAATATGCATATATTTACCATTGCAAACATAAAAAAATAATATTTAAAAAATCACTAAAATTATGAAGTAGAGTAAATATTACTAAATTGTTTAATTGCATATAAGTTTTCTTTTTTACTTCAGATAGAACATCTGCAAACTAAGATAATATACAATTTAATTCAAAGCAAGGGCTAATGAAAATTTTGAATAAATAATTACATATGTTGAGAAAAGCAAAGTTTCTCTTACCTTTAAAAATTAATGTGTTCTTCAATCTTCATAAAATAGGAAGAACACCTAAAAAAATACATAGGTAATACAAGAAAAAAAAAATACTACGACTTACCTTCAATATGGACTTTGTTAAGCTTTATCCAATGGTAAATAATACCTGTAAATTGCAAAATCCATGTGATAATGTAAAAGAGAGGGCAGCGGATTGCGTTATAATTATCATTGCATTAATACTTTATAATGTATAACTAACCAACCATCGATATAAGACATATTAAAAAGTAGGATTAATAATAAAAAAAAAGGATGAATGTTGTTCATCACCTTCACCAACTAAAAACCGATAACAATAACACGTACAAATCCAAAAAACAAAAATACAAAAAAATTCTTTTGCAACCAGTAGATCATAATTTGATACACTCAATAAGCAAAATCATAACCACAAATACATATGCAATGCCATTAAAAACATTAAATTCATAATAATAAATGTGAAATTTGATTATAATCCTTTTCTTTCTTTTCTTTTTTTGACAACAAAGTCATAATCATAATCTATTTTTCAGGCATAGAACTTTCTAAAAATTGGTCCTAATCTATTTTTCAGATATAGAACTTTCTAAAATTGGTCATGATCTATTTTTTAAAAATAGAAATTTTGCCAAAAATTTCAATTTTATATTCAATTTATTAACAAACCAAGATGATAAGTTATGGACAAAATTAAAAGTATGAGAAGTTAATGTAAAAAAATAAAAACTTCTTTGAGATTCATTCTCAGCAAATTACATAATAATGTGCATGATGTTAAATTTATACAAAACAATTAAATAAAAATAAAATAAAATTCAGTATCTATATTTGCACAATACTAAACTAATAAAAATATTTATGAGAATAGACAAATCAACAAAAAAAACGAGCTCTAAAATATATCCAACACAAATAAATAAAAATAACAATAAACAATGCATACTCTCTTTCTCTCTCTCTCTCGATATGATTGAAAGAAAGACTAGTGCGATCTTGCCGGGGGATATATATTCTTTTATTTTTTTTCTTTTTACCCTTGTTTTTGTGGCAAAGATCACTTACAAGTAGTTTTATTACAATAACTCTTGCTTCAATGAAAGTAAAACTAGCAAATACAATATCTTAAAAACCTTGATGCCATTAAACCAATTTTTTTTAAACAAAAAAAATTTCCAAATTTCTTATGTTTGATAATATAAAGACAATATAATTAACTATGACTAGGAACAAAAAGAGAGTGTCAGATATTACTTTAACCAAGCTTATTACACCCCACACCGAGTCACCAACATCCATTGATCTGGGATCAACGATCAACTTTCAATCTCAACCGGAAAAACAAGTTTAGGTCATGCTTTCTAATGGAACTATGAACTCCTTTAATACAAATCTCATGCCCTTAGGTGAATCCCCTTAGTAACCTAGTTTGAGAGGAATACTTCTCTTTTCTACTACAACCCTATAGTCTAAAACCCCAATGAGAGATGAGAGATGAGAGATCATGAGAGGGTTGCGAGAACCACCATAAGAGAAATATCAAAGATGAGAGAGTGGGCATACCCCTTTGGGTCTCTTGAGAGAAAGAAAAACTTTCTTAAGAGAGGGAAAGAGAAATTCTAAGTGGAGAATGCCCCTTTATGGGATATGAGAGAGATATAATTAGATGTAAAAGATAAGGTGTAGAGATTTTAGGTAGAGATAATTCATTTTTATGGGCTTTGAACAATATTAGGGTTTTTTAGGGTTTTCCTTGGTTTGCCTCTTCTTGTGATATTGAATATGGACCATTGATCTTGAGTGACTTGTGGGGTGAGAGATTTGAGTCATCCATTTTATAGATGGCCTATCAACATTATGAAAAATGCTAGAACCTTTATCCCCCAATCCTAAACCATTTTTCCATCAATAGAAATGAAATAAAATAATTTCATTCATAATATAGTGCTTACGAAAATTATGCATAAGCCTTCTTATGCTTTCCAAAAATCCTTTGAAAGCTTCCTTAAGGCAAAATATTTCCAAAACATTTCAAAGCTTTCTCTTCCAGAATTGACACAAGGAAAGTTTCATTAGGGTGGGGTGTGCCACCCTAGGTAGTACTTCATGGGCCTCACTAAAATGCAATGGTGGGCCTCCTATGCAATATTAAAATTATTAAAATTAATTATATGATTTTTAGAAATCCATAACATCAAAATTGAATATTTAAATCAATCTAAAATCAATATGTTTGTTTTTATAAATACAAATTTGATAAATAAAATATCCAGATATCTAGAAAAATTCAAATAATAATTCTAAAAATCATAAATCATTCAAACAAACACAATTCAATTCATTAGATGGAAAAATGATCTATACGGTCTAGGAAGTAAATAAATAAACGTTGGGGCAGTCTACTTTCAATTGTGGACTATGGTCCACACTTGTTTTATCAAACCGACCCAGTGTTTTTCATGACCCACAGTCTATGCAGGGGCTCATTAGTGGGTCACCAAAGTCTGGCCAATGAGCCAAGGGGTCGTAATCCCAATAATTCCAGTTCGTGGATTTCAGGTTCTCCCCAAGAGACATACCAATGTTACCTAAACATGATGCGACCACAACTCCTATAATACTTAGGGGTATCTCTCGCACATTCATAAGCTTCACCCTAAAAGGTGGCTCACTTTTTCGAAACAGCTATCATTATGCATGTCGTGTGATGGCTCGAGGATGAAGCTTTGACCCCTGTCTCTGAAGGCCACCATCACACACAAGGGTTACACAGTCCCTCGGCTCACTCATCCGGGCGTACTTCGACCTTATCTAGGGATGATCTATTAGAACCCTTATCGGATAGTTTTCTATGCCCAGATAACTTAGGTTTTTTTCAACCGACTGGCATAGCTCGTCAAGCTCAGTCTGGTATCAGTAAATATCGTTTGGTTAGTATGGTCCACGAAGGTCCACGCTCTCATTGAGTTCATGTTCCACTATATCATTTCATTTTACAAGAACTCATAAGGCATTTAATGGCCACACTTACCTAACAATGACGGGAGAGGTCTCTCATGCCTCTCTCAACCATTTTCTCTTATGCCTCTCAATTAATATCGTACTTATATATCATATAAATTCCACCCGGTCTACTATAAGATATTTACTTAGATTTTAATTGATTGTATCTCCTTATAATTTTGGTTTTCATGTGGCTCTATCTATCCACGTCTCTCTCCCCCAACTCACTTTTCTTTCCTAAATAAACTCATAAATCTCGTAACACAGGATTTTCTCCCTCCCTCCCTAAATATCGGGAATGAAGATATTTCTTATCCTTGCCACAGGTGCCCACCCTTTAACTTTTGCTTAATAATGTAGTAATAGATAAAGTATGACTATTTTAAAAACATTGCTAATATTTTTTTATTATAATAAAACAGTGAAATATAAACTTAGCATATGAGTGTTGGATATAAGAATAGCATAGATAAATCTATATTTAAGGCTACTGCTATGTGTCAACTATTGCGATTGAATAGCATTGACTGTCTAATGAAAGCACAATTTTTTTAGATAAAAAACATAAAAAAAATAGTCTTTTATCACTGCAACCATAAAAAAAAAAAAAATACTTATGTGGAAAACTCACTAATGTTGTGTAGTAGAGTAAAAATTTGTAATTATTTTCCTTTCTTGTAATTTTTGTTTATTATGTTTTACTTCCAATAGAACATCTATAAAAATACCATGTGCAAATTAATTCAAAACAAGTAATTATGAAATTTTTAAAAAAAAAAAAAAATTTGCATACCTAGGGAAAACAAGGTTTCTCTTACCTTTAAAGATTAATGCGTTTCTCAATCGTTATAAAATGGGAAGAACACCTTAAAAAAATACAAACAACGACAATGCAAAAAATAAAGGGAAAAGTTTATATAGAGTCGAGGCTCTAAACAATCAAATTAGATCCTACCTCAAAAATTTCACAAGAAGAGATTGTTTTGATGCTCAAATATCCTCAAATTGGTCATCACGACATCAAGATGCATGGACATGAGAAAAAAATAGATTTTAAATTTTGGAAATAGTGTATTTTGTAATGCATTTTTGGACCGTCAATTTTCATGATTTTCAAGTTTTCATATATTTGTCGTTCTACACTATTTTTATAGCTTTAAACTTTATAAATAAACATCAAAATGTATTTTAAGACTATTAAAAAGATTTCCAATGTTGAAACCACATTTATCGACACTATTTGCAGATAGGCTCTAATTTGATTGTTTAGAGCGTAGGCTCTATACAAACAGCACCCAAAAATAAATAAAAGAATTACTACGACTTACGTTCAAGATGAACACCTAAAAAATACAAAGGTAATGCAATAAATAAATAAAAAGAATTACTACAACTTACCTTCAATATAAACACCTAAAAAATACAAACAAAGATAATAGAAAAATAAAATAATCAATATTATTTTGACTTGCCTTCAATATGGACTTTGTTAAACTTTATTGAACCTGAAAATTACTGCAATAGTAAAATTTAGATGTTGAAAAATAGGTACCAACATTTCTTTATCTTCCCACAATTAAGCACACAATACTAAATGAAAGGTCCCTTTAGGGTTTTCTAACTTCTATAACTAACTAATGAGAGAAAGAGATAGAGAGAGAGAGCGTGGGGCATGTATGCATTGAGAGATGTTATCTTGTTTGGATAGGGAAAGCATTGACTATCTAATGAAAACACAATTTTTGTGATTGAAAAGCAATGACTATCTAATGAAAACACAATTTTTTTAGATAAAAACGTAAAATTAATTTTTTTTTATCACTGCAACCATTAAAAAAAAAATATTTATGTAGAAAACTCACTAATGTTGTGAAGTAGAGTAAAAATTTGTAATTACTTTCATTGCTTGTAATTTTTATTTATTATTTTTTACTTCAAATAGAACATCCGTAAAATAAAACCATGTACAAATTATTTCAAAGCAAGTACTTATGAAAAACAAAATTTAAAAATTGCGTACCTTGGGAAAAACAAGGTTTCTCATGCCTTTAAAGATTCATGTGTTTCTCAATCTTCATAAAATGGGAAGAACACTTAAAAAAATACAAACAAAGATAATGCAAAAAATAAATAAGAAGAATTACAATGACTTACCTTCGATATAAACACCTAAAAAATTCAAAGAACACCTAAAAACAATACAACCAAAGGTAATGCAATAAATAAATAAAAAGAATTACGACGACTTACCTTCGATATAAACACCTAAAAAATAAAAACAAAGATAATAGAAAAAAATAAAATAAAAAGAATTATTATGACTTACCTTCACTATGGACATTGTTAAGCTTTATTGAACCTGAAAATTACTGCAATGAAAGGTCCCTTTAGGGTTTTCCAACTTCTATAACATCAAAACCTTAACTGAGGAGTCGGTGCCTAAGACTCCTCGAGCTGCAGCTGATAAAGCTAAATATAAAGGAAAATGGATTGTTGAAGGTACCAGGTCTTCGGCTCGATTGCAGGCTCGTGGACGTATACACCTAAATGCTTCGGCGCAAGGCGTGGGTATAGCAGATGACCAAGTGATTGAGGTTAGCTTTGACTCTTCGTTTGGAGATGGGTTGCTGGGGAAAAGCTTTGAAGAAGCCATGTCGTTGGAAGAAGCTTATTTTGGGTCGTATAGGGATGGGCTAGGTTCATCCTCTTCTCCCCCTTTCTGATGAATCTTATCTCTTGGAATGTATGAGGTCTATGTGACTTCTAACGGAATAAAAGATGTTCGGTTTATGGTTTCTAAATTTAGGCCAACTGTTTTAATCTTGCAAGAAACTAAACTTTACTATCCTACGTTGTCTAGGGTCAGGGAAGTTTGGGGTCTTGGGTCGGTTGATTTTGTGGGGATTGCTGCTGTCGTTGCTTTGAGGGGACTGTGGATCCGCTGGGATCCTACAATTCTGCAGTCCTTTTGTGTAGTGGAACAATCAAACTTTTTGTTAGTTGGTTTTCTTGGCCCCCATTCTGCTTTGAAATGGGGCCTGATGAATGTTTATGGTCCTCATGTTTATGCTTTAAAAGAAATCTTGGTTGATGAAATGTCAAATGCTATTAAGTCTTTTGGGGGGGGGGGGGTGAATCTTAACTTTACTAGGTAGCCGGATGAAAGTAACTATGGTGGTGTTGTTAAGCAAGCTATATGTCTTTTTAACTATTTCATTGAGACCCATGCTTTAATTGATTTACCAATTTCAAGCTCCGAATTTACTAGGACTAATGGAAGTTTGATGAATTTGTATATGTCCAACTTTATAGATTTTTTATTTCTAGTGAGTGGTTTGAGGTCTTCCCTTTAGCCACGGTTAAAGCCTTGCCTAGGCTTTCTTTTGACCAACACCCTTATTTTGTTGTGTACTAAAAAAGTCCCTAAGGGCCCGATACCCTTCAGATTGGAGATAGGTTGGCTACAAGAGAAAGAGGTGGCTGAGTTAGTTAAGAGTATGTGGGAGAACACCATATCTGTAGGCTCCATGGACTATCAGCTTCATAAACAACTGCTCAATATTAAACACAAATTGTTGGCGAGGAAAAAAAAAATTTATGTGCATGTTAGAGGTGTGATTGAGGAAGTTCTAAGAAAAATTGTTATGGTGGATTCTATAGTTGAATCTACTGGGGTGTTGTCAGAAGATTTGGTGTTGGTGAGAGATGATTGTACTAAGAAGTTATAGGAGCTTAAGACAATTGAAGAAATCTATTGGAGACAGCGATCCCCTATTAAATGGCTGAAAGAAGGGGATCGCAATACGAAATTCTTCCACGCCATGGCCAATGCTCGTACTAGACATAATGATATGTTTGGTCTTTTAATTCAAGGTGTAGATCCTGAGGATAGAGAGGGGATGTCCAAGGATATCATTAGCCATTTCCAAAAAGCCTTCGCCTCTGAGGTTAAGGTCACCCCTAGGCTTGATAGGGTGGGTTTTCGAGTCATGCCATCTCATTTGGTCTCCTTCTTGGAAGGGGAGGTTTCGATAGTAGAACTTAAAAAAGCGGTGTTTTCCTTACCAAGTGATACGGCTCTTGGCCTGGATGGCTTTTCTTTAATCTTTTTTCATACATTTTGGAATGTGGTTAGTGGCGAGCTTCTGGAAATGGTCAGAGGCTTTCTTGGAAGAGGAGAGCTGTTCAAAGGTGTCAATTCTACATTTATCGCCCTTATCCCTAAGAAGTCTATAGCTTAGGTGATATCAGACCTATTAGTCTTCTCTCGAGCCTCTACAAAATTGTGCCCAACAACTCAAGGTAGTGCTGCCTTTCATTATTTTGGGCTCATAATCTGCCTTCATTAAGGATAGGCTGATCATTAACAGTGTTTTGGATGATCAAGAATGCATTCATTCTCGTGTTCTAAATGGGCTTCCTGGTTTGGTGATTAATTTGGATATGGAGAAAGCATATGATAGAGTCGAGTGGAGTGTACTCTTGGAGATAATGAAGAATATGGGTTTTGCAGAGAAATGGAGGAAGTGGATTTATGGTTGTCTCTCTTCGGCCCACTTTTCCATTTTTCATAATGACAGTCCTACTTGTTTCTTTAGTGCTTCAAGAGGTATCTGGCAAGGAGATCGTTCGTCCCCTTTCCTATTCACCATTTATGCTGAGCGTTTTAGATTATTTGTTCGTAACATAGTTTCAAAATGGCAATTTTTGGTTTTCAGCTGCCTAATGATGGACCATGTATCTCTCACCTCCAATATACAGACGATATTTTGGCTGAAGTTTTGGGAGCTAACGTTGAACATTTCCCAAATTTGTACCTTAGATTGCCTATCTCAGACGGTCGATTGCCTCTAGCTATTTGGGATAGGGTGATTCAAAGGATACAAACTAAGCTAGACTTATGGAAGTACAAATATCTTTCTTTGGGGGGAATGATCACTTTGATTAAAGCTTGTTTGTCTAATCTTCCAATTTACCAAATGTCTATTCTATAGATTCCAGCTTCGGTTGCTCGTAAAATTGAAAGGCTTATGAGGATTTTTCTTTGGGGTTCGATTGGTGATTCCAAAAAGTTTCATCTTTTGCGATGGGGTAGGGTTTGCACACCTAAGAGGGAAGGGGGTTTGGGATTAAGGAAAATCAAATTAGTCAATCAGGCTCTTTTATGTACGTGGTGGTGGAGAAGCTTAAAGTTCAAATACCAGTTATGGTATAAAGTTGTTGCAGCAAAATATGGGGAAGATAGGTTCAAGATGTGGGTGGGAGGGAGTAGCTATAATAGAGGAATGTCGCCATGTTGGAGAGCAATAAATTATTACAAGTCTCTGATCCATAGGGACATTCGTTGGATGGTTGGTGATGGGAGAAATGTTTGATTTTAGCATCATAAGTGGTTAGATAATTCTCCATTGAAGTACGTCTTTCTGCTTGTCTTCCGAAAAGTGGAAAATTCAAATGCGGTAAGGATCTATTTGTTATAAGGGGAGATAAGGTTGAATGGCAGATTAATCTACTTTATAATCAAATCCCGGATGAGTTGTTCTTCCAATATTGTGGGTTACTAGCGGCACTTAGTGAAGTTTATATCCAATATATGGCGGAGGATGAGGTGGAGTGGGATTTATCCAAGGATGGGGTTTTCTCGGTTAGAGCTATGTACCATCTACTTTTCCATGATCGATGGCTATGGTCCATGCCGAAAATTGCTATGATTTGGAAATGGCTTATACTGTTGAAGGTTCAGGCTTTCTTTGGTTGGCCGTACAAGACAAGGTGTTGACTACTTATAATATTATTAAAAGAGGTAAGATCCTACCGAATATCGGTCTTTTTTGTAAAGGGGATGGTGAAACAAATGCTCATTTGTTTCTTCACTGCTCTTTCACTAGCAGGATTTGGAGGAGGTTCTTTGGACAGCTTTGTGTGCCCCTGCTTGCACCTCATTTTGTCAAAGGAATTTTGGGTGCCTTTTCAGTTCCTTCGCTTCCTCAAATTGGCTTGATTCTTTGGCAAATTGCAAGCGGGTAATTCTTTGGGAAATTTGGAAGGAAAGAAATAGAAGAGTGTTTGAAGCATGTAGTCTGTCTTGGGATAAAGTGTTGGAGTAAATTTTGCACTCTATTTGGGAGTTCTTATCAATCTCCAAATTGGGAAAGGATATTATGGAAGTTGATGTCAGGTATAACCTTTACAACCTTTTCCAGTTGGGTGTTCGAAAATGCAGGCCTAAGAATAGATGGTCTCCGCCGTGGAGCAAGGTCCTTAAATTGAATTTTGATGGAAATTCTTTGGGAAATCCTGGCCCTGTGGGTTATGGTAGAGGTGTGAGGGATTGTGACGGGAATATGTTGTTTACTTATGTAGGCCCTTTGGGAGTGAAAACAACAAATCATGCTGAAATCGTTGCTTTACTCCAGGGGCTTAAGATTCTTAGCGACAGATTTTTAGGAGCTAGTTGTATTGTTGAAGGGGATTCCTTGAATATCATCCATTGGTGCAACAAAGAGAAGAAGGTTCCTTGGGACCTACGGTCAATTTTCCTACAAAATTTTGATATCTCATTTCCTTTACTATTTCCTTCGTACATGTGTATCGGGAGGCAAATATTTTGGCAGATAATCTTGCGAAGGCTGGTATTTCCTTAGCAGAGATGGTGGTCTCTGATGATGTAATTTCTTAATTCTGCTGTAAATTTCTTTAATGTTTTAATAATACTTTTGAACTTCTCCCAAAAAAGAGAGAGAGAGAGTAGGGCGTGCATGCATTGAGAGAGGTTACCATACTTCGATGGGGAAGTAAAAGGTTATCATGCTTGGATGGGGAATCATCTTGGATATGGAAACAATCTTATATATATATATATATATATATATGCATATCTTTCTCTCTCTTGAATTTGAGTTGGGAATCGGTACCAATATTAGCAAGTTTGAACCAAAAAATAGGGGAAAAAAAGTGGGGCGTGCATCGATTGAGAGATGCTATCATGCTTGGATGGAGAGTCCTCTTGGATATGAAAACAATTTTACTTATATATGCATCTCTCTCTTGAATTTGAGTTGGGGTTAGGTGCCCATTTTGGAAAGTTTGAACCAAAAAATAGGGAACAGAAAAAAAAGGTGGGGCATGCTTCCATTGATAGATGTTATCGTGTTTGGATGGGGAATCGTCTTTGATATGGAAACCATCTTAGATATGTATGGATAGCTTTAGCTTGAAATTTATGCATATCTTTCTCTCTCTTGAATTTAAGTTTGGGATAGGTACCTATTTCTAAAAATTAAGTTAGTGGAATAATGTCTCTCTCTTCCTAAAATCTTTACTTTTTCTCTCTCTTCCTAAAACATATATACTCTTCACACATATCTTAAAATCTCTACTTTTTCTCACTCTTTTTAAAATATATACTCTTCACATACAAAATATTAGAAAAGGATAGAAATCCTCTTTTCTCTATTCTTCATGCATAAATTTTAGGAAAGGTTTGGATCAAAAAATTCTCCTATTTCTCCGTAAGATATGGAAATAATATCTCTCTCTTCCTAAAATCTCTACTTTCTCTCTCTTCTTAAAACTACCCGCACAAAGTTTAGTCTCTCTCTTCCCTTAAACATGGGTCTCTACTTTCTCTCTCTTCTTAAAATCTCTACTCTACCCACACAAAAATTTAGTCTCTCTCGTCTCTTAAACATGTGAATACGTTCTGTAACCTCTATAACATTAGGGTCCCTTCTTATTTAGCGATGCATATCCATCCATTACCTCTTGCTTAATAATGTATTATAAATATGGATAGTTTTTAGCTCTAATTCTTCTTTCTCTTATTTCTTTTTGCTCTATTTATTTTGTTTCCTTGATCCACGAGTGGTACATTACCCAACCAGTTGGCTGACCAAAACTTGGTCTTGTTCCCAATACCAACTTTAACTCTGTTGTACATCAAAAACAGGTTCCTAACAGAATTTATACCTTTCCAAATCATCGATGCCAATCCCCCAGCTGTTAGTTCCTTGGAATAGAATCCACTCTTATCAGTGCCATACTTACATTTGATCAAGGTTTGCCACTCATTATGGGGTTCTTGTGTGATTCCCCACTACCTGCCACTCATTTTGGGGTTCTTGTGTGATTCTCCACTACCACTTAGTAAGCAAAGCATTATTGTGATGGCGGAGTCTTGGATTCTCAGACCACCTTCCTTCTTCTGGCAGAAGACCCTTTCCTATTTGACTAAACAAATATTTCATATTTTCAGTAGATCCACTCCATATGAATTGTCACATGAGAGCCTCCAATCTTTTGAGCACAGAAACTGGTGCTCGGTGAAGTGAAAGATAATAGACTAAGATGTTGGCCATTGTGGAATTGATCAAGGTAATCTTTCCTCCAAAGGATAGATATCTATTCTTCTATCCAATTAATTTGTATTTGAATCTTTCCGCTATAGGACCCCAAGCAAATTTCGGCAATCGACCATTGCCAGGGGAGCCCCTAAGTGTACAACCCATCCAATTAGCCAATTTAACAACTCACTCAGAACCGTTGATTCTGATAATTTTGATTTTAGGCAGATTAGATTTAGCCCCAGAGATGAGTTCATAGCAATTGAGAAACAACCTAATATCAGTAGATCTTCCTAAACCTACCTGTTAGAGGGTTTCTATTTTAATGTCTTTAATGAGACATTCATTATTCATTAATCAAAGTTTTAGTCAAGTTTTAGTAAAATTTTTGAAATGCGCTCTAATTCGGTTGTGTAGAGAATCGCACTTAAATTTCAAAAGTAAATAGTTTCATTTATACATTTCCAATGGAAATCAACTGGAAATGCTATAAATACGTTCAATTAGATTGAAAGTTTTTCTGACATTCTTTTTATGATTTCTCACTACAGTAAACTGAAAAACCTCATTTTTCCACCATGATCTCTCCAAAGTCTGTTTCCATTGAGTTCTACATCAACTCAAAACTGTTTTCTACTGAACATGAAAGTGAAAGAGGGTTCAACGGTGCTTCATTAGGCATAGTTGTATTCTAGAAGTGTACTCTTGAAGACTTGATGTTTTTGGTTGAACCTTGTTTCTATATTCCGAAGTTCGAGTTTTAATCTCAGCTGTGAACCTTGTAATCACTCAAGTAAGAGCTCTATACTCTAGTTGAACTCTGTGCGCTTTATTGTACTTTATACCATGGAAGAGGTTTATAGATCTCTTACTCGGGTTATGGATTGCAATTCTCACTCAACATTAAATAAATAAATAAATAAATAAAAAGATTGCGATTCTCATTACAGTAATGACCTGATCGATGGTCCTCGGTTAAGATTATATGCCAATTGAGAAACCATTGAATTTGGCTTTCGATCACTCAAAAGCCAATACGTATTTCTTGAAACCAGTGCAATTGTGCAAACTTCGTTTATTTATAGTGATATTTATCAAGGATGAATTGTTCAACATTTTCCAAATTTGCAACTATTCCAAGACCATGTGTTATTTCATAAGTATTTTGAAATTAAATCAAAAGATATGGATAGAATGTTAAATTATTCAACTCTTATAGTAATTTGATAGTTTTTCCTTTTCTTCCACGCAACTGCAGCGCTATTGGATAGGTTCTTTACTCTCTTTTTTTTTTTTTACCCTAAGCTTTATCAAAGAAGCCATGCATTTAAGAAAATCAAGAAAGCCAAAAATAGTCCGAGAAAATGAAATCAATATTGAGGAAAAAAACATTTACATTCATAACTCATATAAGAAGCAAGGATAACCACCATTCAACACTGAAAAGACTGGTTTTCAGTTTCCCTTGGGCCCTGCTTTCTTTTCATTGCCTGAATTTTTTACCTTCTTTTTAGCAGTGGCCCACCACCATCTTCTTTCTTAGGCATGTCATGATCTGCTGGTTTGTCGAGAGCCGTTGATTGAAGGAGCTGAGTCCTGGGCCGTCGATTGTAAGGATGGGCCTGCTGTGGGCCCCCAAGAAATGTGCCACTTTTCCCTTGGTTTTGACAGCGGCGAGGATCTCGTCTTTGTTGCAAATACTACCCACCTTCTGCATTTTAAAATCCACAAGGGTTGATGCACGATGCAATAGCTAAAGAATGCTCCCGAGGGAGCATAGTGTAGAACAACTCCCTTGGGGCAAAATAGATACCTGGGAGGATTTCATTTATCCGAAATTTTCGCATTCAACTATTATCACTAGAATTTTATTTTAAAAAAACATTTGCATTTTGTGTTCTTGAACATCTAGATCTTTCTCTTAAAAAATTAGGTGGTTCTTGTTCAATGTTGGGGCGTCAATTTTCTTAGGCACGTAGATAGTGTGAATAATTTCGTTTTTCTTTGAGGCTGGTCATTGGATTTATATTCCAAAATTTAGGATTTCAAAAATATTTCCGGAGTGAATTTTGCCCAAGGGAGTAAATGGATAGTATGCTCCGGTAGGAGCATGAAATGTTTTCACATCACACATAATACAATTAAATTGAGTGATATTTGTATAAGGTTCCTCCTTGCATTGTATAAGGGTCGGAGACCTTATGATGGGTGCAACATCTATTATTATTTCAAGTTATAAAATTTAAAATTTTAAAAATAGTACCGATGATCGGGCAGTTTATAAACACTAGAAAATCTTAATAATAGACCGTCCAAATAATTTGTCATAAGAAATATGATTTTAGTACTTGAAATTCTTTGTTTCTTCGTAACCATACATCTTCAAGTCAAGATGATCAAATTGGAGGGTTTTCCTCTCTTCTAGAGGATTTATGAGGTGTATCTTACAAGATTGACACCTTCTATAAACTTTTACAAAATTGATCGATCCCTTTTAAGTAGAAGCATGATTCCTTCGCTTTTGAGAGGCATTCAAATTTAAAAGGAAAAAAGGCCAAACAAAAAAACGAGAGAAAGATATTGGTATTACAATCTGGTAGTATTGTGCTTATAATGAATTCGAGAAAATTTCAAGTTCTTTATTTTGCTCATCTTTTTAGATTGACCTTTTTTCGTTTTCTACCTTTGTGCAACAAAAAAAGAGGGAAAAAAACAAAGGGATTGTGTACAAACATACCACCATTTTGAAATTTAAAGGACAAAAATAATTGTGACGTCAGTTTACAAAAGATAAATGATCTCGTTGTAAACAATCCCAAAACAAAAGATAAATAAACAGAATAAGTTAACAACAAAATAATTACCTTTGAAACGAGCCAGTGCTTTCTTTATTTTGTTCCCACAACCATAAGAATATTGAGGGACTTTCATTTCTATGTATTGGGCCTCTACACCTTTGTGAGCAGAAACAATCTGAAGACTCATGTCCATCTATTTTCACTCTGTGTTCTCCAATGCTGAAATCTTAATCCTTGCCAAAACCCCCCCAAAAAATAAAATAAAATAAAATAAAATAGAAGAAAATAAATCCACAAACCTCTAAAAAATGAGAATGATTGGTTAGATGAATGATACAAGCCTTAAAAATAACCTAGGTCTCTGATACCAGAAGAGATATACGGTGGTTACTTATAATCCAAAGCCTAAGTGAGAAATGGCGAATTGCCTTCGGCTTTGTCAACCAAGGTTAGAGAGAATGAAACAAATGGCCCAAAACAAGATTCAAAATTCGAGATGGTTGATGGGTCCCGGGTATTTATATGTGTAAGCAATTCAAAAGGAAACTTGGCACATGCCTTGGTACTCAAGGCTATAAATGAATCTAAAAGAGAAGAAATATGGATTTTCCTTTTCCTTTCAACCATTTCCTTTTTGCTTTTGCCCTTCCTTCTTTGTTGGGTTTCTCCAAAAATGTAACTTTTCTCATGTCTGATCATGAAATTTAGTCTGAGAAATGAGATGGTTCCCTTAGGCCTTGGGTCAGCTTTACTTTTCCCTTGATATTTAATTAATATTTCCATGGTGCCCTTTCCTTTGAGCAAATAAGTTGGGGTTTATCCCTCCATGTGGAGTGCCACAAAGATGATTCTCCCCTTAATAAAGTTATATACCTTAATGAAGAGAAAGCTAGAAAATAAAAAAATGGAGCATGCTTTATGTAGATGAATATTTGTAAATACATGTAGAGGAGCAACATGAGAGTAGTTAGAGCTTACTAGTGGTGACTTTCCCCTCCTTTCCTTCTCCCTTTTACTTTGATGATATTGCATTAAAACAGCGTTGAAACTTAAAGGAGCCTCAAACGATTTAAACTAATAAATAGGAAAAAGTATATAGGAAGTAAGGGTCAAGCTCCAGCTTTAGTGTAAGCACTGAAATTAACACGGGATGTCCAATCAAATATAGTGCTTGAGGGGAAGTCTGTCATTGTTATAAGGTGGAGCACGGGACAATGGAGAATTCGTTGGCACTTTGTCCATGTGTTTGATAAAACTAGGGATTTATGCATAAATAGGGATAAAGAAGTCAGGTGCATTATATAGAGACCAGTGTGCATGAACTCGGCTCCGGCTAAGGACTCGCCCATGCTAGAGCTGAGTAACGTGGGTAAGTTTGAGTAATTGTTGCACTTGTATGTCCTTTAAAGGCCTGAAAACTGTGGGACTCTAGTGGGAGATCAGTTACTCTGAGACCCGAGTTGTGGCCTTGGAGAAAAATCAATGAGTCATGAAAACCTAGGCCACGAGGTTCGACCAATAGCCTGGATCGCTGTTGTTAGGATTTAAGGCTATTCCTTAAGTCATAATCAGTGTGTCCCCCATGGTCAGATACGTATTCCCATGCAGAAGAGGCAGTTGTGAGGGCAAGGGCCAAAATCTGCACATGCGCGTAGTTGTGTTATATGGAAAGCCTCCTTTTGGGGAGAGACCCCAACAAAGGGTGTACATGTGTATAGAAAGGAACTTCTCTCGCTTGTGTGGGGTGCTCAATGCATTTGGTCAAGGGGGTTCTCATGTAATCTACTAAATCTTAAAACTCCATCATTTATTGGTCAACTTTAATGGGTCATAATAAGTCTCTTTTAAAATTGTGGGTCACTGTTCGCGTTAGGTTGATTCGAGAAAGCAGAGAGAAATTGGCCATAAATCACAAATATAAGAATAACTCATAAGGACCAAGCATATGTAAACTATTACACATGTGGGGTCCAAATGGCTAATAGATTCCACCTAAGCAATTAGAGTCCACACATAGCCCACTTTGTGGAGCCACCAAGTAAGACATCATCATATTTAGTTATATGTGATGGGATGTGGGGCAGTTCTTTGTCATTTATTCCTAATAAAAAAAAGACATTTTGGACATTGGTTAGGGGCTGGACACGTGCCACCGAATGACCCATCCTATGTGTAAACATACTGTCTTTCATTAGTCGCATGTTTGGGTGGATTAAAGGTGAAGAGAAGATGCTTTTGGAATGTCTCTTCTCTCTCCTCCTATGAGAAATGAAAGAGAATCCTTCCTTCTGTGACACTGCGAACTCATTAAGGGATGGATAACTTGGGTAAAACCCCTCTCACCCTATATTTATTAGATCAATGGCCCACATTGCTCCATTTAAAATAAAAAATTTAAAAAAATGCTTATATACCCATGTGAAAAAGGGATTCAAGGTTGCACCACCAGGACACTACTCTTACACTTGATAGGCCGATCACACATCTCCAAGCCGAGGAGGAGAGACACATAGCACATGATCGGGGTGGATTAGAATCCTCGGTCCACATGTATGCCTCAAACCCTCTTGTAGGAACTCGAAGAAAAAGGATAAAGGCAAGCAAAAAGAAGCTAAGGTGGGTTAGCCTCAACCTAAGGCTAATGAACCTCCTAAGGTTCCTCCTACGCCAAATGAAATGGAAGGGTGAGGATTTTCGTAAGGTTTAAAGCTTTGCTTCTAAGAGGTAAGGGCTTACTATGAAGTCTTATAAGGTTAATCCTCAAGCCAACATCAGTAGGACAAAGTGACAAACCACAACCTTGATGCCAATGTGAGGAGGGAGAGGGCATGTATGGCTATGAGACTTTGGTTGTTGATGGGCAAGGGATAAATATATAGTATCTTGACTTTGGGGCTATAGTGTATGTGTTGATTACCAAGGTTGGCTATTGTGACTTTCCTGACTTTGAGCCTAGGAAGCAATGAATTTTTGGTTACCAAAATTTGATGAAGCGTGTGTATAAGATCAAACCAGAGATCAGAGAAGGGGTGCTGTGAGGCTAGTGATCACAGAGCCTGGATTTTTATCCCTTCGCCTTTTAGAGAGTTGTATGTATTTGCCTTAGTGTACACATCCTCTCTTTGGTTTCCCATTTTATAAAGAGAAGAATGGATAACCATTGTATTTCTCCAACGGGTCTCTGAGAAACAAAAAGTTCCCTGATCTCCAATGAGTTTTTGAAAGGTTCCATTCATATGGATATGACCGTTGGATGAAGGGTTACGTTCATATAGATATGACCGTTGGATATATAGAATTCCCACAAATGTAGGCTGAGACAAGTAAGGCCTCATAGCTATACATGTCAACATCTCCCACTTGGCTATGACGAAGCATGATAAGTCACATGTATACTCCTACTTTTGAGTATGACCTTTAAGAAAATAACTTATCATGAGGTTTTTCTTACGCTTTTGTGGATATGCCTCTCATAACAAACATCTATCATGAGGATTTTCATGCTGATGTGGATTTGTCATCCATCATGAAGATTTTCATGCTAATGTGGATTTATCACTCATGAAACCTGAACAAATGTCCATAAAGCTGGTCTATCACGCTAATGCAGATTTCTCACTCATGAAAACTATCTGACTTCATTAAGCTGGTCTATCATGAGGATTTTCATGCTAATACAGATTTCTCACTCATGAAAAACTGTCTGACTTAAACATTTTTAAGTCTCATTAAACTAGTGTGCTTAAACAGTAATTCAACACTTAGATCCATTGTTAATGGATTAGCGATCATATCTTATGAGGACAAGTAACTAATAGTCATTTCACCTTTCTCAATTATATTCTGAATGGAGTGAAGTTGGACAGTAGTTCAACACTTAGACCCATTGTTAATGTATCAGCGATCATATTTGATGAGGGCAAGTAACTGACAGTTACTTCACTTTTTTCAACTACATCCTAAATGTAATGATGTTGCACATCTATCTGTCTTCATTGGGAGCTATTTGCTCCACTTTGAATTAATTTAATTGTAGTTTGATTATCACAAAATATTTGGATCGGTTCGTCGATTATTTGCAGCTTCAAATTATCTTTGAAATATTTTATCCAGACGACGAAAATACAAGCAATGCCCCTCTACTTTCTGTATGTACCTTACTACACACCTTTGTTTCTTACTAGACCAAGAAACAGCTGCCCCTCTAAAGAGGAAAATGTGTCCTGAGGTGGATTTGCTATCATCCTTATCCTCAGTAAAATCTGCATCTAAATATCCTACAACTTCAAGCTTATCTGCTTGAAAACATAATTTTAGATGCTTTATTCCCTTAATCTATCTTAGAATTCTTTTTACTGCTTTTCAATTACTCAAATCTAGTATTGTACATCTTACTGCATATACCAAACTACCAATACCATGTGCTTCCAATTACTCCAATCTAGTCTTGTACATCTTACTGCATATACTAAGCTATCAGTCGCTTGTGCATAGGGAACGTTAGCCTTTTATTATCCTTCTACTAGACAATCCTTCAGAGACAACTTTACTACCTTTTCAAGGGGAATAGACAATGGTTTACTATTTTTCATTTGAAATCTTTGATAATAGAGTCAAGATATCTCTCTTGGCTCAAGCACAACATTTTTTATTTTCTATCTCTAGTTATTTTTATGCCTAAGACAAAAGATGCTTCTTCCATATCATTCATCTCAAACCGAGAAGAAAACCATGACTTAGTCTTATCAATTATTTCTAAGTCATTTTAGGATATCATTTACATATAATTAGAGTGTTATGAATTTACTCCCACTCTTCAAGACATACACACAATGGTCCAATCTTATTTACTTCATATCTCATATGTAGGATGGCATCATGAAATGTTAAGTACCATTGTCTTGAGGATTGTTTTAAACCATATAAAGACTTATTTAATTTGTATACTTTATTTTCTTGTCCTTTAATTATGAAGCCCTCAGGTTGCTTTATGTAAATGGTTTCCTT
Organism: Amborella trichopoda; assembly: GCF_054954075.1. Classification (NCBI taxonomy): domain Eukaryota; kingdom Viridiplantae; phylum Streptophyta; class Magnoliopsida; order Amborellales; family Amborellaceae; genus Amborella; species Amborella trichopoda. The sequence goes on from NC_142344.1 coordinate 19,170,078, forward strand.
TAGTTCACTATTCAGGAATACAATCTTTACATCTATTTGGTAAAGTTTTAGGTCAAAATATGCAACGATTGCAAAATTATCCTAATGGATATAAACGTTAGAACTGGGAAATAAGTGTAGAAATAGTTGACTCCTTCTCTTTGGGTAAAACCCTTTGCTACTAACGTAGCTTTAAATTTATTAAGTGATCCATCAGATTTTAACTTCCTTTTAAGTATCCATTTAGAACCTAGAAGTTTTCTATCTGATGAAAAATCACATATATCCCAAACTTTATTTTTCTTTATAGAATCTAATTCTTCTCTCATGGTAATAAGCACATTATTGAATCAATTATACGGTGCCAAATAAAAACGACAAACAAGAACTTCAAAATTAAATTTTCGGAACCAAGCAAAAATTTCAAGAACATAAGCAATAAAGAGTACTAATTTCTCTCAATGTTTGAAAACTCTGCTGAGTTATCTGGGCTTGGCTGCTAGTCCAAAACCAAACACAGGGAACCGGTCAAGTCTAACCAGTTACCCAATATTTTATTTTATTTTAGTGTTTGGACTTAGCCAACTACCTGACAGGCTCAGGTGCGTGACTCAAGCTTGGGACCCATCAAATCGTAACCAGTGTCTGTTTTTTTCTTAACATTGATTTTTATCAATCGTTGAAGAGATTAAGCTAGTGTAATTCACCGTGCAGCATGGTCTAGTCAGGTTACTGCAGCCACAATTCATACAAAGGACAACCGCTATCATAGTCTAATCAAACGAAAAATTTGTCAAGATGGGGGGGGATTCATTGATTCTTGAAAACTCGCTCAACTAGCCTGACACACATGCTTTCCAAAACTAGAGAAATTATTTTTTATATTCATCACTCCTTATTGGAATAGATTGAATTTTATCTGTGCTTGGAATATGAAACTTAAGGATACTTCCTGATATAAAAACATCTAAAAAAGATACATAAGGATGAGAACTACTGAGACCTTATTTAGAAATCCGATATGATGATCTAACATACAGCTCATCTTTAATTGATCAACAAAATCAAGAAAAAGAAAAATACCTCTTCTCTGTTTCCCTTTCATTAGTAATGATATTCAAAATTATATGCACTCTGAACAGAGCTCCTCCACCCTCGAGTTATATAACTATCATTGATCACTAGCATCAAAAAACTCTTGCTTTGTACAACTATCATTGATCACTAGCATCCAAAAACTCTTGTTTTTATTCTATCTCCTCAGTTAAAAATAAGAAAACAATTGTCAAACCGAATAAATTCTCATTCCAATCACTTTCTTACTGGCAACCAAAGTGTGGATGCACCTACAGCAAACCCACTATCATCTGAAGATTTACATCTACGCGCCAATATATAAGGCAACAAAATAGCAAAATTTGTAGCCACTGATATTTAGTGAAGAAAAACAAAATCAACCGCACGGATTATTTTATATATAGTGGCAATATATAAGGCAATCGAATAGCACAATTTGTAGCTACTGATATTTATTTCAACCGCACAGATAATTTTATTCACAGAGGCGACTATATCTTTGTCACACAAAATTCTACCATATGAAATCTAAAATATCTATCCTTCCATCATTTTATCAATATCACTTTGCAATTCCAACAATCTCTTAAACAAAGATATGTATGCTAATCTTTTAAACAATTGCGATAATAAAGGAATAAGATGTACATGCATTGAGATGGCCGAGTTGGTCTAAAAACACCACATTTAAGGTTCCACGCAACTATACGTGCATATCAAATTACATGATATGCAGTGGCAATTACTGGTATTCACTGAAATTTATTGCAATAATGCCAATAGAGGTTTATCGTTTTGAAAATGTGTGAATGAGATAAAACATATATTTCACATATGCCTCGCCATTAAAGATATACTTGAATATATATGGATCCAATATAAAATAAGCGTGAGCAATATAAGATAAAGCAATATGGAAGATGGAACCAGATTGCTCTAATACTATTGTTAGCAAAATTAATGAAGTGTGTATAAGATCAAACCCGAGATCAGAGAAGGTGTGACGTGAGGCTGGTGATCGCAGAGCCCAGATTTTTATCCCTTCGCCTTTTAGAGAGATGTACGCATTTTCTTTGGTATACACATCCTCTCTCTAGCTTCCCATTTTATAGAGAGAAGAAGGGGTAACTGTTGTATTTCTCCAATGGGTCTCTGAGAAACGAAAGGCTCCCTGATCTCCGACGAGTTTATGAAGTGTTACATTCACATGGATATGGCTGTTGGATGAAGGGTTACGTTCATATGGATATGACTGTTGGATATATGGAATTCCCACAAATGTAGGCTAAGACACGTAAAGCCCCATAGCCATACATGTCAATACTTTTATGGGTAGAAAGCAAACGTAAGGGACTTTGTTCTTGAGCTTGCTAATGATAATGCACCAGGTATGTTAAGAAGCTTACTATCATTTCCAAAACATGGTATGGCCAGGTTCCCGCTCTTTTTATGGACGATCATGTTTATGTGAATGAGGGATCGCCTAAGGGCAAAATTATCATGTTTGAGTGCTTAATCGATGGGTTTTTTTTGTTGAAATAAAATTTTCGTTTTCTTACTTATGTCTCAGGAATGGACCTAATGGCACATGAGGTTAGGGCACATGAGTTGCAGGCAAATTGAAAGGCTTTAAAAGGATGGTTTTCTAAAGGATGTGAATATTGCTTTCCCCAAAGTTTGCGAGGCACGTATGCAAAGAAAAATGGTAAAGAAACCCTAAACTAAAGCTTAAAGAATTGCTTGTGTATTAGTTTTAATACATAGACTTTTGTGGCCACTAAGTGTAGTTACCAAAGACCACTTGAGATGCTTCATAAAATTTATAAAGAACCATTTGTGTTTTGGGTATATCTTCCTTATCCAAAAAAAAAAGGCCTAACTTATTTTAAAGAGTATAAAGCTGAAGTTGGAACCTAATCAAACATAAAATTAAGGTTCTTAGGTTGGAAGTTTGATGCCCACTTCTTCATGAATTCCTTGATGACAATCTTAATTTTAAGCAAGCTAACCTTCATAGGGCAGTTACTGACTAAGTTGCATTCGAACCCATTCCATCCATGCCTCAGCCCCATAGGAGGATCCAAATACATAGTAAATAATCCAAATTCTTCACCTGCCTAAGGGAGTAATATGATAGGATAAGTGAGAAACCAGATGATGAACCAACTACCTTCTTGGAAGCAATAGTTGGAAACCATAAGTTATGAATTCCATTCTATAGTACAAAATCATGTGTGGCAATTTGTACCACTTCCACTCAACTGAAAGACAATAGGATATAAGTGGGTGTTCAAGAAAAAGGTCGATTCCAATGGTAAAGTTAAAACAAATACCAGGCTAGACTATTAGCTAAAGGCTTCATCCAAAAGGAAGGAATCTATTATCAATAAATCTTTGCACCCATGACCAAATTCCATTCCATTAGGATGCTCATATCCATAGTTGCCTATTTCAACTTTGAACTCCTTCAAATAAATATCAAAATGGCATTCCTAAATAGAGATTTAGAAGAAGAGATCTACATTAGACAAGCTGAGGATTTGAGGTGAAAGGTAGTGAGAACAGTGTGTAGAAATTGAATAAAGTAAGCTTTGTGATAATGGACAAGGCACGAATATGTCCTTAAAGAGGAGTATCATTGTGCATGTGTCAATGCCTGTGGGAGAGATGTTGCATTCCTCTCATTATATTTAGATGGCATTCTAATCGCTAGTAACTTGATGATCCAAGTGAGAGATACAAGAGCCTTCTTATTAGATCACTTTGATATGAAAGACGACCTTGACGAGGCATCTTATGTGTCTGGAGTAAAAACAACGAAGGGTAGATCAACACGTTCCATGCAACTATCCTAAGCCAATTATTGTAAGGAAATATTCAAAAATTCTCTATGGATGGATGTAAGCCCATAAATACACTCATTGAAAAGAGAATAAAATTAAGTTTAGACATGTGCCCAAGGAACGATAGTGAGAAGAGTAGTAGAGAGAATACCACATTAGAGCACCGTGGGCTTTCTCATGTATGCCACAATGGGTACAAGACCTGAGTTGGCGTATTCCCAAAGTCTAGTTGGGAGATTTCAAAGTATCCCATGAGTAGGGCATTGGAATGCGGTCAACCAGTTTCTAAGATAGGGGATGCCTCCGACATGCTTGTGCTTGAATATGTTGATGTCAATTACCAATGAGTCTTGCATGAACTTTGGGTTACCCATTTATCATCGGTGAAGGGATTGTTTTTTGTTACTCAAAGAAACAGACTATAGTGGTTCAATCCACTAAGGATGCCAAGTGTATTGCTTGTTGTATAGCTTCTAAGGAAATAGTGTGGATTAGTGATGCAATTGAAAAGATCATCGTCTGCCAACAATCGACAAATACAACTGCATTTTAGATAGAGAAACAAATACTGAAATGATAATTGCAAGAAGAAAACACAAACATAGAATCCGAGACCTCTTCATGTGCTATCAAAAGAGAAAACAAAGATACGAACCTCTTTCTCCCTTTAAGTTGAAAATTTATTTTATTAAAAAACCAAAACCATCTCATTACAATTAACGTCTCTTTTTCTAAACCTTATTCTTCCTAAAGGGATTACGTTCCTAAAAATAATGTATTTTTGCATATCTAACCATAAAAACTCTTACTACTCCTTACTTTTTTTTTTTCTAAAAGATACTATTCATATCTTATCTAAAGACATACTCTCTTAACACAAGCCTCTTATCTATAAGGGAAATCCTCCTTAAAACAATTCATAACAAAAATGGACTCATACAAAAATAGATTTATCCTTCTACTTCCTACTTTGTTAAATTTTCTCATCAAAATATTAAACTCTAAAATAAATAAAACTCTTAAAAATTGACCCATAAACATAAAGAAATAATTACGCCTCCTAAAATTGAGAAGAATAAAAATATTGAATCCATTCGTGTCTTGATGAACATCATTCTTCCCTGGTTGGAAAATCTTCGTCCTCGAGTTTTAAAATGCATTAAGATGAAATTCGCATTAGTCCTGCAACTTTCTTTATCCCAAATATAATAAACGCGATTATGGGACTTGTGGGTTCTTGCACCAATCAAAATATAATGATTGTGCACTGAAACTGAGAAACCTTTTAAAAAAACGTCAATATGTATTGATAGAATATGTTTAGCCACATAAATTTATTGAAATTGATTCAGTGTAGTCAAGTAACCCTATTGAAAATACTTATGCTGACCCCTAGAACAAAACAAGGGAGCATCTTTGAGATAGGCACTTTCAACAACTAAAACAATTTGTCCCACTGATTCTCTTTTTAGTCCTTCATCTTTTTCTTCGTCAAATATTAATTCAAACATAAAATCTTGATGATCATTGTATATTGGATCCTTTGCAAGATCTTGTTCTTCATTTAAGTATGTATAAAAAATTGGCGATAAATCTCAATCTACAACCTGCTAATTTTGGATACAACCAACGTCAAAATCAACCTTGTTCTCTTTTAAATCATGTAGATCAAATATATTGCTGAAATCCCATGATCTATTCAAGGGCTGAGAATTTTCGGATCAGGTCCGGATCCACCCAGAACTAGATCCAAAACCGAAAAGTAAATATCGAATTCAGATTTGATCAGATCCAAAATGTTTGGATCCGGATCCGGATCCATATCCGAAAGTATCTATGTTCGATCAATTCCATTTAAAATGCAATCGTGCCACGTGTAATCATATGGATCCACCACTTTAGGAACAAACATGTTGTGATCTGCTACACTTTGAGACTTGAAACAGCAGGCGATTTAAATTTCGATGAGTTTCGGTAAAATTTGGGATCGTCAAATTTTCGATCTAGATTTCGACAGGTTCATAGTAAAGCTTGGCTCCTCTCAAACAGCGGCCCTTCTCTCTCTCTTCTCTTCTTCTCATGAAGTCTCCCCTCTTTCTTCTCTGTCTCTCACTTCATTCTGGACTCCCTAGTCAAGGATTCACCACAATCTAAATCTGGCACGTCATGGTAAAGAAGATCATGAAAATAAATTTTGCAAGAAAATTTAAAAATAGAAATCTACTTTTGCATCTTAAGGCATTAGTTTCATCTCTCACAAGGCTCGACGCCAAAACCGATATCAAAATCGATTTGTGCTTTGAAAATTAACAAACCCAAAATCGTATTCTAAAAACTTTCAAAATTTAAACTTCAAGTAAATTTTGAATTTTGAAAATCTGAAAATTGCCGTTTAATAGAGTTTGAAATTTTCAGATTTAAAAAATCCAAAAATTGTAGTTTTGGATTTTGCAATTTTTGGATTTTGATAATTCAAAACTACAATTTTCACAAAATTATAATTTTGGATTATCAAAATCCGAAAATGTTAGGGGCTACAAGATGAACTTTTTCGGACGTTGAACATCTAAAAGTTTTAAAAAGGACTTCGAAAATGAAAAAAAATACTAAATTTTCACATATTGAGAAACCAAAAAGTTCAAATTTTGTCAATTTGCGCTAATGTAAACCTACGTTTTGGTCAATTTGTGCTAATGTAAACGTCGGGCATTGAAATTTTTAAAAGGGGAACTGGTTTATTTTTTAAAAATGCTGGTAAGATATTGTAATAACGGGTATAAATTGGGTAGAGTGGTAATAACAAAAGAATTTAGATGATATCAAATTTCTATATATAAATATAAGCGATTGTATACAATGAGATCATTTACCTTTTATACAAAAAGATTACAATTGCTTCCAACTATTTTATGTGAAATTTGATAACTTGGCTATGTCACAAAGTTCAAGAAAATTTTCTGAACTTTGAGCTTGGTCAATGAAATAAATACAGCTACCGAATTTTACATCCAATAGTCAAAAGCAATTGTGACCAATATTTTAGGTAAATAGTCTTATTATATAGTTTCCCTAAATATAAACATGTTCGGACATTTTCCCAAAATAAAAAAGATAATTTATATATTTCTTTCCACCTTTGTATATAGGAGTCGAGCTCTTCAAGGTGCCAAATTGAAGTAAGGTCCGGCATCCCCCTTCCATGGTCCGTCGCTGAGGACGCTTCTACATACTACAATTCGGGGAATTCCCTGGTCAAGGAGGAAGCCTACATTGTGGTAGTCAATTGATTTTGAGGTGTACAATTTTCTTGACATTTTTTCTATATTTGTACAAGAAACAACAAAGGAAATGAAATGCCTCGAATTAACATTAAATAAGAAAGAAAAAGCTATCTACATAGGCTTATAGACTCATGTGTAACAAGCTAGTATAACCTTAACAGCCCATAGTTTATGTAACGGTGAGTGACCCATTTAAAGTACCTACTATGAATATGTAACGGTGAGACACGTTTAAAGCACCTATTATGAATACGTAACGCTAACAGGCCCACCTTAAAAATTACCTAATACGAATAGATAACAAGTGTTTTTTATTATAACACAGTCGGCCTTTACCTATGGCCTACGTTGTAGTGGCCGTTACAATAGGTTTGAAAACTCGTAGATAAAAAGGTTATCCGTTATGGCGTTGTTTATGGCCGTTGCTTTTAAAAATAACACCTTTTATACCCAGTTCAGAGATGTTTTTCTAAAAATTCTAATGCACATCAAGAAGTGAAAGATGCAGCGCCCATTATTTTTGTGATAATCTTGTTGTATCCATTAGTTTCGAGTAACATTATGATTGTATAATATGATACTATTTATCTTTGTTACAAGGATATCACAACTTCTAGTCAATAGATGTCAAATTCGATGTTTTGGGGTACAAAAGAAGTTCGAGAAAATATTATTTTTTGAACTTTGAATTTAGTCAATGATATGTTCACAACCACCCGACTTGCAATCTAATGAGCAAAAATGATTGTAACAGCCTTGTATTAAAAATAAATTCTCTTTATACACTTTTTCCAATATTTATATTTTCCATATTTCATGCATATTACAATGGTTTTTGCTGTCATGTAATGGCCCTGTCCAAATTGGTCAGCCATAACCAACTTGGAACCTTTGTTGCTGCACAAGTTTCAATAAAATTGGGGTCGCAATGTCTCGGCCGGCCGAGACCTCTCAGCCCGACCCTAAAATAGTAAGGGCATTCTTGTTTTGGAGTTTAGAGAGAGAAAAAAAGATTTTAAAACATCAATTGAGGGAAACTAGAGACTAAAACTTCATGGTCGTTTTTTATTACGATTTGAATTATGAAATCTTCATTTGAATTTTGAATTTCTCATTTGGTTGTAACAAATTTGATTTCATCCTTTTCTCTAGGATTGACTAAGTCAACGGTTATAACAAATTTGACTTCATCTTTTCTCTAGGATCGACTAAGTCAATCTCGTCTTCTGTAACTCTATTTATTCTGTTTGTATTCGTTCAATGAAGTAAGTGAACTATTCAAGCTTCAATCGAATTTCACATGGTATCAGAGCACACGGGAAGAATCACTAAGAAGTCACTTGTGGTTGTGATTCAGTGGCAGTGGGCTAAGTTTCCGCTGATGGTTGCCTTCTCTTGATTTATCCTCCCGTCTTCCACTTTGTATTTTAAATTTGTTGACCCCGGAAGCCCCTTTCATGCTCTTGTAGATGCACACCATGTTATTTATATAAGCAACCCCAGCGTATGTGAGAGAAATAGCAGAGTTGAGAAGACTCAAGCTGCAGTAACAATTGGACACTATGTTTTTTTAAAACCCAATGTAACATCATTCTTCAAGGAAACGGCAAAATATTTGGCTAGATTCCGGTTGTAGCCGCCATTGCCTCAGCCCTCTCTTTCTCTCTCTAACCTTTGGTTTACTTATTTGGTCGGATTCCGGCTACAGCCGCCATTGCCTCTGCCCTCTCTTTCTCTCTCTAACCTTTGGTTTACTTCGTGGTTTTTCTCACTGGATGCGAAATAGCACAGATCGCGCCCCGATGCCAGTGAGCCAAAGAAAATCCAATAAAAGCATTTAGAGAGAGAAAGTGCACCAACAAGATCTATATAAACCAGCAAGATCTTTGTGCTTAATTGTAAGTCGAAGAGAGAGAAAGAGAGATATTTTGAATTTCTCTCACCTCGTGATTTCAGGTTCCTTTGCAAGTTGAAGAGAGAAACTCAAAATCTCTGTCTCTATCTTCAAATGGTAAGAGATGGTCTGTTCAACTTGCAAAGGAACCTGAATCACGAGGTGAGAGAAATTCAAAATATCTCTCTTTCTCTCTCTTCGACTTACAACTAAGCACAAAGATCTTGCTGGTTTATATAGTTCTCGTTGGTGCACTCTCTCTCGAAATGCTATTAGTGGATTTTCTTTGGCTCACTGGCATCGGGGCACGATTTGTGCCATTCATCCAGTGAGAAAAGCCAACAAGTAAACCAAAGATTCGAGAGAGAAAGAGAGGGCTGAGGCAATGGCGACTACAGCCGGAATCTGGCCAAATAAGTAAACCAAAAGTTAGAGAGAGAAAAAGAGGGCTGAGGCAATAGCGGCTACAGCCGGAAACTGGCCAAATAAATAAACCAAAGGTTAGAGCGAGAAAGAGAGGGCTGAGGCAATGGGGGCTACAGCTGATATCTAGCCAAATATTTGCCCTTTCCTTGAAGAATGACGTTACATTGGATCGATGTAGTGGTGTACAGCAACAAAAACACGCAAAAAAGAAAACACAGTGTCCAACTGTTACTGCAGCTTGAGTCTTCTCAACTCTACTGTTTCTCTCACATATGCTGGGGTTGCTTATATAGATAACGTGGTGTGCATCTACAAGAGCATGAAAGGGGCTTCTGGGGTCAACAAGTTTACAATACAAAGTGGAAGACGGGAGGACGAATCAAGAGAAGGTGACCATCAGAGAAAACCCAGCCCACTGCCGCTGAATCACGACCACCAATGACTCTTAGTGATTCCTCCCGTGTGCTCTGATACCATGTGAAATTTGTTTGAAGCTTGAATATTTCACTTACTTCATTGAACGAATACAAACAGAATAAATAGAGTTACAGAAGAGAGAATTGACTTAGTCGATCCTAGAGAAAAGGATGAAATCAAATTTGTTACAACCATTAGTTATATAAGGGATACATCCTCTGCATCTCTTTTTATGCAAAACCCGCTTTTCTCTTCATGTTTCCTTTCTTTGGACCACCCCACCTCTATTTTTCAAGACAGCTACCACCCAACCCTCTCTGCGTGCTTATCTTTCTCTCTCTCTCTTCACTGTCACGGGGCTTTGTGCTTAGTTGTGGCACTCTTAGCTGCAACGGCAGGCATCTTCTCATCATGTTGACTAACTCTCGCGACAGTACCATCATATACTATCACGGATCTGCCATTAACCACCATTGAAACAAGTGCTACGGATTCCATTGCCTCCATCAACACACCACCGCCACTATTCTCAAGCAAATTTTCACGTGTACACCGACCTTCGGAATGGCTTGCTAATTACAAGTGCTCCCATGTTGCCTCCTCACCTACGGACCATCACCCTTCATCAGCTGGTTCTGACACAGGTACCCAATATCCACTGGTTCACTATGTTTCCTACAACAAATTTTCCCCTACTCATCGAGCCTTCTTTGCTTCCATAACCTCTAATCATGAACTTAGAAGTTTTTTTACTGCCATTAAGGATGCTCATTGGAGGGATGCCATGACTGCTGAGATCAAAGCACTAGAGGAAGTCATACTTGGATTGTTACTCCCTTGCCACCGAAAAAGCATGTTATAGGGTGCAAATGGGTCTACAAAATCAAGTACAATGCTGATGGAAGTGTAGAGCGCTACAAAGCGCGACTTGTAGCTAAAGGATACACCCAAATCGAAGGCATCGATTATAACAAGACATTTGCCCCCCTAGCCAAGCTAGTCACAGTTCGATGTTTACTTGCCATTGCTGCCACAAAGGGATGACCCATTTTTCAGTTGGATGTCAATATTGCTTTCTCCATGGTGATTTAGCTGAGGAAGTATATATGCAGCTTCCCCCCGATTTTCTTGAAAGGGAGAGC